>NC_053492.1:461490916-461790916 GCF_905171775.1 Rana temporaria | reverse complement strand
TTATTAAAGGGCCCAGAGTTTTCTTTATTTTTATTTTTATTAAAGGGCCCAGAGGTCCCGGATGGCAACCCCCCCTTTTTTATCATTTCTTTTCATTAAAAAAAAATGATTAAAGGTCCCAGAGGTCCCTAGGGCCCCAGATGGCAACCCCCCTTTTAAAAAAAAAAAATACGGTATATATTTTTTCTTTCTTTTTATTAAAGGGACCAGAGGTCCCCAGGGCCCCGGATGGCTACCCCCAAAGGGCCCCCCTTCTCAATTCGCAGCAGCCCCCCCCCCCCGCTTCTAAATTTAAGGCGGAAGGCAGCTCCAGGGGGCCCATGCCTGAAGCTGTGTAAGGGGCCACATAATTCCTGATGGCGGCCCTGCTCACTGTGGAACCTAAGGTGGCTCATAACTTGCTTCTGAGCATGCACATTCCCCCCCCCCCCCCGTTAAAGCCTACACATGACCGTTTTTCCCGAACACTAATAGACTAATGTGGTGTGCATGGACACATAGGATAACACTGTTTAGCTTCTAGGAGTGGGAAATGTAATGCCGCGTACACACGACCGTTTTTCGGGTTCTAAAAAATTACGTGTTTTTTTTTATGTCATTAAAAACGATCGTGTGTGGGCTTCAGAGCATTTTTCACGATCTAAAAAATGGGCATTAAAAATTTCGAACATGCTCTAATTTTTCACTACGTTTTTAACGTTGTCGTTTTTAAGGTTGTAAAAAATGATTGTGTGTGGGCTTTAACGACATGAAAAATCCGTGCATGCTCAGAAGCAAGTTATGAGACGGGAGCGCTCGTTCTGGTAAAACTACCGTTCATAATGGAGTAAGCACATTCATCACTCTGTAACAAACAAAAAAGGGTGAATCGTCTTTTACTAATACGGAATCAGCTAAAGCAGCCCCAAGGGTGGCGTCATCCGCATGGATCTTCCCCTTTATAGAGCCGTCGTACGTGTTGTACGTCACTGCGCTTTGCTAGAGCATTTTTTTTTCACGATCGTGTATAGGCAAGGCCGTTTTAATGATCCGGTTGAAAAAAACTTTGGGCCGGATTCATAGAAGAAGTACGCTGGCGTATCTACTGATACTCCGGCGTACTTTCAAATTTGCTGCGTCGTATCTTTAGTTTGAATCCTCAAACCAAGATACGACGGCTTCTGGCTTCGATCCGACAGGCGTACGGCTTCGTACGCCTTCGGATCGTAGGTGCAATACTTCGGCGCCTGCTGGGTGGAGTTCGCGTCGTTTTCCGCGTCGGGTATGCTAATTAGCTTTTTACGGCGATCCACGAAGCTACGCGCGGTCGTCACATTCTCTTACGTCGTCGCTAGTCGGCTTTTCCCGGCGTATAGTTAAACCTGCTATTCTGTGGTGTATAGATACACGTGCCATGTTAAAGTATGGCCGTCGTTCCCGCGCTAAATTTTTTTTTTTTTTGCGTAAGTCGTCCGTGAATAGGGATGTATGTAAGTCACGTCAAAGTTAAAAAAATTACGCTGTTGCGACGTGATTTAGCGCAAAGCACGGCGGGAAATTTCAAAACGGAGCATGCGCATTTCAATTGGCGCGGGGACGCGCTTCATTTAAATGAATCACGCACCCTGCCCGCCCAATTTGAAATACGTGCCGAGAAATACACTACGCCGCCGTAACTTACGGCGCGATTTCGCTGTGGATTCGAAATTCCGCCAGGTAAGATACGGCAGCGTAGCGTATCACTGATACGCTGCGCCAGGGCAAATGTATGTGAATCTGGTCCTTCATTTTTTAGAACCAGAAAAAACGGTCGTGTGTACGCGGCATTATGCTAGTAACAGCTTCTAGGAGCTTAAAAAAAATACTAGTGTGCACGGAGCCTAACATTTTAAATGAATAAATAAAAAATGTTTGGGTTGTACATATGCTAATTAATTTTTATAATGACCTTTCTATTTTTAACCTGTTAAATGCTGCTGTGCTGTACCAATCGAATTTTGGTTTGCCATAGTTTGGATGATTGATGATTGGTTGCAGGGATTACTGTACATTGAATATCACCACCACACTGTTTTTTTTTTAATAAGCTGAAACTTTTTTACACTGTATAATACAGTCTGTATTCCCTTTGTTCTCCTATTGAGTGGCTTTTCCTGTGTAGATATTGTAATATAGTTCTAAGAATACTTTTATTTATCTGTGGAAAGTAGCTAATGTGAAAGGTACACAAAACTTTTTGTATTCATAAAAAAATAGTTGTATGCTATTGAAAGCAAAATAAAGATGTTTATTAATTCCCAACATTAAATATTTGTTTGTTTTCTATTCTTATTTAATACGCTAAATAATTATATAATCTTTATGAGACGATGATGACATTGCACATTTATTTTGCTGCTTTGCAGTTAATAAAGCGGTTGTAAACCTTAAAGGGGTGGTTCCCCTTAAAACAAATTTCTAACAATACATTCGTAAGACCCGTTACACTGCGGGTAGGCTGGCTTTTGTTTTGTTTTTTTAGTACATACCTCGATATCGCCGTTTCGTCCCTTGGCGGTGGGCGTTCCTAGTTGATTGACGTTCCTCCGACGGGCACATACGTGACGTCACGACTTTCCGAAAGAAGACGAACGTCGCTGCGCAGGCGCCGTATAGAGCCGACTCTATACGGCGCCTGCGCAATGACGTTCGGCTTCTGTCGGAAAGTCGTGACGCGCAGTATGCGCCCGTCGGAGGAACGTCAATCAACTAGGAACGCCCACCGCCAAGGGACGAAACGCCGATATCGAGGTATGTACTAAAAAAACAAAACAAAAGCCAGCCTACCCGCAGTGTAACGGGTCTTACGAATGTATTGTTAGAAATTTGTTTTAGGGGGAACCACCCCTTTAAGCCCCATACACACTATCAGTTTTCCTGCTGGTTTTCTCTTCAGGTTTGCCAAAACCATGTAGTACAAGGACCTGCCTGATTGCATTCAAATTGAAACGCTTAAAGGAGTTCTCTGACCTAAAACTTTTAACCCCCGCTGTGCCCGGGCTGTAAAAATATACAAAATAAACTGTCACTTACCTGCCTACGATCCCCCGTTGTTCCGATATCGCCGTCCCGTTCTCCGGGCCCGGGCCCCTTCCGCTTCCTGTGTGTCGGTGACTCATAGTGCGCTCAGCCTATCAGCGGCCGCGACGGGACATTGCTGAGGCCGCTGATAGGCTGAGAGCACTATGAGTCACCGACACACAGGAAGCGGAAGGGGCCCGGAGAACGGGACGGCGATATCGGAACAACGGGGGATCGTAGGCAGGTAAGTGACAGTTTATTTTCTATATTTTTACAGCCTGGGCACAGCGGGGGTTAAAAGTTTTAGGTCAGAGAACTCCTTTAAGGTTTGACCTCATAATAGATGGTTTTGGTAAACCTGAAGAGAAAACCATCAGGAAAACTGATAGTGTGTATGGGGCTTTACATTGTTTAATTTTTAACCACTTCATCCCCGAAAAGGATTTACCCCCTTAACCACTTAACGCCCGCCGCACGCCTATATACGTCCGCACAATGGCACGGACAGGCAGAAGGGCGTATATATACGCCCTTGCCTTCTAGCGGGTGGTGGGTCCGATCGGGACCCCCTCCGATGCGTGCGGCGGGCCGGATCCCTCGGGGAGCGATCCGGGACGACGGCGCGGCTATTCGTTTATAGCCGCTTCGTCGCGATCGCTCCCCGGAGCTGAAGAACGGGGAGAGCCGTATGTAAACACGGCTTCCCCGTGCTTCACTGTGGCGGCTGCATCGATCGAGTGATCCCTTATATAGGGAGACTCGATCGATGACGTCAGTCCTACAGCCACACCCCCCTACAGTTGTAAACACACACTAGGTGAACCCTAACTCCTACAGCGCCCCCTGTGTTTAACTCCCAAACTGCAACTGTCATTTTCACAATAAAGAATGCAATTTAAATGCATTTTTTGCTGTGAAAATGACAATGGTCCCAAAAATGTGTCAAAATTGTCCGAAGTGTCCGCCATAATGTCGCAGTCACGAAAAAAATCACTGATCGCCGCCAATAGTAGTAAAAAAAAAAAATTAATAAAAATGCAATAAAACTATCCCCTATTTTGTAAACACTATAAATCTTGCGCAAACCAATCGATAAACGCTTATTGCGATTTTTTTTACCAAAAATAGGTAGAAGAATACGTATCGGCCTAAACTGAGGAAAAAAAAAAATGTTATATATGTTTTTGGGGGATTTTTATTATAGCAAAAAGTAAAAAATATTGAATTTTTTTCAAAATTGTCGCTCTATTTTTGTTTATAGCACAAAAAATAAAAACCGCAGAGGTGATCAAATACCACCAAAAGAAAGCTCTATTTGTGGGGAAAAAAGGACGCCAATTTTGTTTGGGAGCCACGTCGCACGACCGCGCAATTGTCTGTTAAAGCGACGCAGTCCCGAATCGCAAAACCTGGCCTGGGCATTTAGCTGCAAAATGGTCCGGGGCTTAAGCGGTTAATGACAAGCCCATTTTTGGAGTACGGCACTGCGTCACTTTAACTGACAATTGCACCGTCGTGCGATGCTGTACCCAAACAAAATGTATGTCCATAGCCAGGGCAGCCATCAGGAATTATTGGGCCCCTTACACAGCTTCAGGCATGGGCCCCCTGGAGCAGAGGGGAGGGGGTGGATGCCGCTGCCTGAAATTGAGAAGCGGGGGGGCCTTTACAAAAAAAGAAGAAATAAAGCAAAATATATATAAGAAAAGGGGGACCTCTGGGCCCTTTAATAAAAAATAAATATATATATATACATATATATATATATATATATATATATATATATATATATACAAATTATTATTATTTTTTTTATAAAAAGAAATTACAAAAAAGGGGGGTTGCCACCCGGGACCTTTGGGCCCTTTAATAATAATTAAAAAAAAAGAAACCTCTGGGCCCTTTAATAAAAATAAATTAAAAAAATATATATAAAAAATTAAATAAACATTTATAAAAAAGAGCCCTGGGGACCTCTGAGCCCTTTAATATATATATATATATATATATATATAAAAAAAAGAAAAATAAATAAATAAAATGATATAAATAAAACATTTTTTTTTATAAAAAAAGGGGGGGTTGCCATCCGGGGGCCCTGGGGACCTCTGGGCCCTTTAATAATAAATATATAATATATATATTTATATAATATAATAATAATAATATATAAATAATATATATAAATAAAAAAATATATAAAAAAAATATTTTTTTGTTATAAAAAAAAGGAGGGTTTTCATTCGGGGGCCCTGGGGATCTCCGGGCCCCCCGTACCCCTAAAAAAAAATTGTCCCTTTAATAAAAAATAAAATAAAAATATATTAGAATTTTTTTTTTATATAAAATAAATAAAAAAAAGGGGAGTTGCCACCTGGGGCCCTGTAGGCCTCCGGGCCCCTAAGGGACCTCCGGACCCCTAAAAAAAGGGGGTTGCTATCCGGGCCCCTGGGGGACCCTTACAGGTGTACTGCCTGTACCCCCCTGATGGCGGCCCTGTCCATAGCACATATCCTCTCCCCTCTCCCCTCCCAAATCACTCCCCAGCACATATCCCCATATCCCCCTCCCCCAAATGAAAAGATGTTGTGTCCCCTCCCCACTCTGTCCCTCTGTCCTCATCCCACTGTGTCCCTCTGTCCTCATTCAACTCTGTCCCTCTGTCCTCATCCCACTCTGTCCCTATCCCACTCTGTCCCTCTGTCCTCATCCCACTTTGTCCCTCTGTCCTCATCCAACTCTGTCCCTCTGTCCTCATCCCACTCTGTCCCTCTGTCCTCATCCCACTCTGCCCCTCTGTCCTTATCCCACTCTGTCCCTCTGTCCTCATCCCATTCAGCCCCTGTGTCCTCATCCCACTCTGTCCCTCTGCCCTCATCCCACTCTGTCCCTCTGCCATCATCCCACTCTGTCCCTCTGTCCTTATCCCACCGTGTCCCTCTGTCCTCATCCCACTCTGTCCCTCTGTCCTTATCCCACTCTGTCCCTCTGTCCTCATCCCATTCAGCCCCTGTGTCCTCATCCCACTGTGTCCCTCTGTCCTCATCCCACTCTGTTCCTGTGTCCTCATCCCACTCTGTCCCTCTGTCCTCATCCCACTCTGTCCCTCTGCCCTTATCCCACTCTGTCCCTCTGCCCTTATCCCACTCTGTCCCTCTGCCCTCATCCCACTCTGTTCCTCTGTCCTCATCCCACTCTGTCCCTGTGTCCTTATCCCACTGTGTCCCTCTGTCCTCATCCCACTGTGTCCCTCTGTCCTCATCACACTTTATCCCTCTGTCCTCATCCCACTTTATCCCTCTGTCCTCATCCCACTCTGTCCCTCTGTGCTCATCCCACTCTGTCCCTCTGTGCTCATCCCACTATATCCCTCTGTCCTCATCCCACTCCATCCCTCTGCCATCATCCCACTCTGTCCCTCTGTCCTCATCCCACTCTGTCCCTCTGTCCTCATCCCACTTTGTCCCTCTGTCCTCATCCCACTCTGTCCCTCTGCCATCATCCCACTTTGTCACTCTGTCCTCATCCCACTCTGTGCCTCTGCCCTCATCCCACTGTGTCCCTCTGTCCTCATCCCACTTTGTCCCTCTGACCTCATCCCACTCTGTCCCTCTTTCCTCATCCAACTCTGTCCCTCTGTGCTCATCCCACTATGTCCCTCTGTCCTCATCCCACTCTGTCCCTCTGTCCTCATTCCACTCTGTCCATCTCCCCTCATCCCACTCTGTCCCTCTGCCCTCATCCCACTATGTCCCTCTGCCCTCATCACACTGTGTCCCTCTGTCCTCATCCCACTGTGTCCCTCTGTCCTCATCCCACTGTGTCCCTCTGTCCTCATCCCACTCTGTGCCTCTGCCCTCATCCCACTGTGTCCCTCTGTCCTCATCCCACTGTGTCCCTCTGTCCTCATCACACTGTGTCCCTCTGTCCTCATCCCACTGTGTCCCTCTGTCCTCATCCCACTGTGTCCATTTGCCCTCATCCCACTCTGTCCCTCTGCCCTCATCCCACTCTGTCCCTCTGTCCTCCTCCCACTGTGTCCCTCTCTCCTCATCCCACTGTGTCCCTCTGCCCTCATCCCACTCTGCCCCTCTGTCCTCATCCTACTCTGTCCCTCTGTCCTCATCCCATTCAGCCCCTGTGTCCTCATCTCACTCTGTCCCTCTGCCCTCATCCCACTCTGTCCCTCTGCCATCATCCCACTCTGTCCCTCTGTCCTCATCCCACCGTGTCCCTCTGTCCTCATCCTACTCTGTCCCTCTGTCCTCATCCCACTCTGTCCCTCTGTCCTCATCCCACTCTGTCCCTCTGTCCTCATCCCACTCTGTCCCTCTGTCCTCATCCTACTCTGTCCCTCTGCCATCATCCCACTCTGTCCCTCTGTCCTCATCCCACTCTGTCCCTCTGTCCTCATCCCACTCTGTCGCTCTGTTCTCATCCCATTCTGTCCCTGGCTAATCACACGCGCCCCCAACAGGAAGTGCAGAATCATGTAAATATATATGTGATTCTGCGCAAAGCAGCCACCCTGTAACAGTAAATCTGCTATGGGGCGGGCAGCAACTGGTTAAGGTCCATGACACGTATTGAACCTGCCAGGTACTACAGAAATTGTTAGTTGGGGGGTGCCATCAAAATGTTGCTGAGCCCCCATGCAGTTCTAGGACAAGGTCATCTAAAACCCGGGGGCAAAACATGCCAAACTGTGCCCCCAAATTTATGAACATAATGGCCTGGATTCACATACATCGGCGCATATTTATGCCGCTGTAGCGTATCTCTTTTACGCTACGCCGGCGCAGCGCGAGAGGCATGCACTGCATTCACAAAGCCAGTGCTCACCAAGATGAGCCAGCGTAGCGTATTTTCGAAGGTGCACACCAGAGTAAGTGTAACTGGGCGTGACCCCATGCAAATGATGGACCGAGCCTGGCGCAGTGGTTTACGCCCGGCGTATCTCAAACGGCGCATGCGCCGTGACATGTCCCGTACCCCTCTGCGCATGCTCACAACTACGCCCGGTGTAACCCCTAAGATACGCCGGCCCACCGCCTACGCCCAGAGCATAAATACGCCCAGACATGCGCCCGTCAAGCGCAAAAGTACACCAGCAGCTTGTCTTCCGTGGTGTAGGTCCTTTAGCGTTCTGAGAGATGTCTGCTCCAGAGACTGAGAGGGAGAGGAGGAAAAAAAAATTTCAGCTGAGGAGAAGGCAATCCTGATCTCTGCCATCTCAAGGTACGATGTGTACCTCCATGGGGCACAGAGTGGCATGACCAGCAAGAGAGAGAAAGAGAGACTTGTAAAGCGCAACACATGCGAACTGAATCGCCTCTGGGCGCTGTATCCATTTCATGGGTAAGGAACCCCTTGACCTCAGAAGAGATGGGTTTTAATCCTTCTCCTGAAGGCCAAGTGGTCCGACTCCAGTCGGATGGTGGTTGGTAGTGCATTCCACAGGCGAGGTCCCTGGACTGCAAATCTTCGATCTCCTTTGGACTTTGGACCTTCTGGCATTGGGTATCTGGAGGAGGTTTTGATTGGTGGATCGCAGAATGCGATTGGGGTTATGGGCTTTTATTTTTCGCATAGATATTGGGGGGCGTTGCCTTGAATACACTTATGTATTAGACAGAGTGCCTTGAAAGTAATTCTGTCTTTTACTGGCAGCCAATGAAAAGATCTTAGTGAAGGTGAGATTGATTCCCATGGTTTTTTCCCAGTCACTAGTCGAGCGGCCGTATTTTGAACGACTTGCAGACGAGTGATTTGGTATTTGGGGAGTCCTAGATAGAGGGCATTTGCGTAGTCGAGTCTGGAATTGATGATTGTTCCCACCACGACTGCAATGTCCTCTTTCGGGATAAAGGGCAAGGTCAGGAAGGAAGAGATCCTCCAGGAGGTCACCCTGGAGGTCAATGCTCTTGGACATGAGCGAAGGACCTCTAAGGACATTGGTAAAAAAAATCAATGACCTGCGTCGTCTGGTTAGAGATAAGCTCGCCAGGATGAAGAGGCATGCCAGGGGCACGGGAGGCAGACCAGCCAGTACTATCAGGCTCACTGCCAATGAGGAGGTGATTGCCAGATGTCTGGAGAGGGAGCAAGTGGAGGGCCTGGAGGGCTTTGACTCCGGTGACCAGGCCTTGAGGACAGGTAAGTGTGTTTTATCCCCTATCCGGTGTGTAGCAGGTGAGGGGGTGGAAGGGAACATGTGACAAGTGTGTGGGTCCACCAACATGTGAATGCTTTGTGTCATCCACAGATGTGCTGAGGGAGCGGGGCCATCGTCAGCTGCTGGACGACCCACGCCATCCCCGGAGGAGAGTGCCCACACCTCTCTAGAGGTAGTTGAGGAGAAGCATGGTGATCTTGAGGAATGTGTCTACCTAGAGGAGGAGAACATCTTCCCTGGACCTCCCAAATCTCCCCCCAATGGGGAAGCCCCTCAACCTCCTCCTCCCATCAGGGGAAGCCCCTCAACCTCCCCCCATCAGGGGAAGCCCCTCAAGGGCCTCCCCGTACAGAGGGCCCAAGCCTCTCCAGGGCATGCCATGTCGGCCAATGGTATGATCCCTTTTATTTTTTTGTAGTGACTGCACACGGTCAGTAGTGCAGGCTACAGTGTGACTGGTGTGTGAATGTGGGTGACATTCCTGCCAGCAAGGCGTGTCACCTTGGGTCGTTAGGGAGAGGTTATCCCCACGACCGTGTGAATGTGGTATGAATGGACAGCGACACCATTGGGGCCTTGGCGTGGCGTTGCTGCTCCCAAGTCCTGCATGGTGGACTTGGGCTAAACCAATGTAAAGTGGATGTGGTGTGTGTGAGCACAGGACCCCAGATGGCAAGTCCCCTTTTTTTTTATTTATTAGAAAACAGTTTTTGATATTTTTTAATTTCTTTTTTTATTCTTTTTAGTTCCTTTTTTTATATTTATTTTTCTTTATTTCGTCTTTCTCAATTCGCGGCAGCACCCCCCCAGGCCCATGCCTGAAGCTGTGTAAGGGGGCTCCATAATTCCTGATGGCGGCCCTGCCTGGCATGTTGGCATACAGATGTGTTGTCCTGCAAGTGTGGTTGCTCAGCTCGTCCGTAACGGTGTTGCTGCAGCTGCTGCCCAGCTGACCTGTGCACGTCTGGTGCTGAGTTACACCTGCTTTATGGGGAATAACTTTAGGCCGGACGTTGAACTTACGCGCACCTAGCATAGCCTGCGCCGAGCGCACGTACGTTCGTGAATCGCCGTATCTCCCTCATTTGCATATTTGAATACAAAATCAATGGGAGCACCACATGCGTCCAGCGTAAATATGATACGCCGGCGTAGACAAGTTACGTCGGTCGGATGAAGCCTATTTTCAGGCGTATCTTGGTTTCAGAGTACGGCGCATAGATACGACGGCGCATATTTACACTTACGCGGCGTAAGTGCTTTGTGAATCTGGGCCAATGTGTCATAAAAAATCCCCCCCCCCCAAAACAAATTGAACATGAATCTGCATATTTACCTGCTAAGCATAAATTCCCCTGCTCCTAGAGAAATCCCCCCTCCCAGCACAAATCTTACTAACGCAAATGCCCCCCCCCCCCAAAAAAAAAATCATCCCTCCTAGCACAACTATTCGACCCCTCCAATTTCCCCTCAGTACACATCCTCCCTCCCCACACAAATACCCCCCAATTCCCCCTCCTAGCAAAAATACTCCCCAATCATCCTTACTAGCACAAATCCCCTCCTCTCCCCCAAACCCCCCCCCCCCCAAAATATCCCCTCTTCTAGCACAATCCCCCACACCACCCCTCATCTCTCCTCCTAGCACAAATCCTCTTCTACCATTGCAACACAAATCCCCCAAAATCACCACTCCCAGCACAAATACTCCTCAATCATCCTTACTAGCACAAATCCCCCCTCCAAAAAATCCCCCTAAATCACTACTCGCAGCACTTCAACCCAACTTTCCCCCTAATAGAACAATTCTCACCCCCTACTGCCCCCCA
The DNA here is from genome assembly GCF_905171775.1 of Rana temporaria. NCBI lineage: Eukaryota > Metazoa > Chordata > Amphibia > Anura > Ranidae > Rana > Rana temporaria. The sequence goes on along the minus strand of NC_053492.1, from coordinate 461,779,873 downwards.
AATTTCTCCCTCCCAACACAAATCCCCCAAAATCACCACTCCCAGCACAAATACTCCTCAATCATCCTTACTAGCACAAATCCCCCCCTCCAAAAAATCCCCCTAAATCACGACTCGCAGCACTTCCACCCAACTTTCCCCCTAATAGAACAATTCTCACCCCCTACTGCCCCCCAAAATTCTCCCTCCCAACACAAATCCCCCAAAATCACCACTCCCAGCACAAATACTCCTCAATCATCCTTACTAGCACAAATCCCCCCCTCCAAAAAATCCCCCTAAATCACTACTCGCAGCACTTCAACCCAACTTTCCCCCTAATAGAACAATTCTCACCCCCTACTGCCCCCCAAATTTCTCCCTCCCAACACAAATCCCCCAAAATCACCACTCCCAGCACAAATACTCCTCAATCATCCTTACTAGCACAAATCCCCCCCTCCAAAAAATCCCCCTAAATCACGACTCGCAGCACTTCAACCCAACTTTCCCCCTAATAGAACAATTCTCACCCCCTACTGCCCCCCAAAATTCTCCCTCCCAACACAAATCCCCTCCCCCCAATCTACCCACAGTGCCCCCCTCATGATGTCACAGTGCACAGGGCAGCGCCCCCCTCACCTCACATGATGCCACAGTTCCCAGGGCAGGCTCCCTTCCTGCCCACCCCTTTTTCCGGCACTGCCCCATGATTCATATTTATACCCCTGGCTGTTACTTTGCCCTAAATAGGAAAGGTCGCAGTGTCTTTTAGCATTACATTTTTAGTAGAAAAAAAATAATCTGTGTGACACATTTCATCCTATGACCACTTCCATTAGAAACTTCTCATAAAGAGACTTTTCAAACTTTGAACTTGAAACCCTTCTGAAACGATGACATGCTTGTTCATACATTATATTAAAAAACTCTTCTACATAAAACAGTTTATGAAGATGGTGTAAAATGGAAAACATTGGGAAACATAAATCAGGTCAAATAAAATCTGAAAAGTCCGGCAACTTAAAGTGTCAAATCACACTTTTTTTTTTGTAATGTCGTGTCCCTCCAGCGCCACCTGGAGTCCTTCTTAAGCACCTACATGAAAAACAGCTTCCAAAAAGTTGCTACTAGGGGCCCAGATTCAAGTAGAATTGCGCTTTATTTGCGCAGGCACAGGGCAACGATTTTGCCCTGCGCCCACGCAAATATTTTGCGCTGCCCTCGATTCACGGAGCAGTAGCTCCGTAAATTGCGAGGGCGCGCCGGCAAAATTGCCCGGCGTAAACGCGCGCAATGTAAATGATCTCGCCGGGGGCGGGAATCATTTAAATTAGGCGCGTTCCAGCGCCGATCGTAAAGCGCATGCGCCGTCGGGAAACTTTCCTGACGTGCATTGCGGCAAATGACGTCGCAAGGACGTCATTTGCTTCAAAGTGAATGTGAATGGCGTCCAGCGCCATTCACGATCCACTTACGCAAACGACGTAAAATTTGATCGTCGCAACGCGGGAACGTGGCTATCCTATAGCATTGGCTGCGCCTGCTATTAGGATGTGTAACTTTACGCGAAACCCGACGTACGCAAACTAAGTAATTTGCGTACGCTGGGCTCGCGCAACGTTGTGAATCGGTGTTATTTGCATACTATCGGTGTTAATTTGCATACTATACACAGATCACAATGGGAGCGCCCCCTAGCGGTCATCGCTAGAATGCAGCCTAAAATCTGCGTGGCATAAGAGCCTTATGCCACGCAGATTTTAGGCTGCAGTCGGCGTAGCGATGTTCCTGAATCAGGAGCATTCGCTACGCCGGAGCAAGTAAGCAATTGCACCGTGTAACCTATTCCCCATAATGAAAACGTGAAAGAAGTTTGTTTGAAATCTTTGCAAAGTTATTGAAAATATGAATCAGAGTACACATCCTCCGGCTCCTGCATATATAGAGCTAGTTTCGCAGAGAGCAAGGCGCACATTACGCCACCGTAGAGCAAACACTGTACGCTACGCCGACGCAGCGCGGAGAGGCAAGCATTGCATTCAGCAAGCCAGTGCTCCCAACGCTGCGCCAGCGTGGCGTGTGTTTCGAAGGCGCAAGCCGGCGTAAGTGGAAGTGGGCGTGAACCCATGCAAATGAGGCGTGACCCCATGCAAATGATGGGCCGAGCGCCAGACAGGTACGTATCACGAACTGCGCATGCGCCGTGACGTGGACGCATGCATAGCACCCCCCTGCGCCTGCTCACAACCACGCCGGCACAACTGCCTAAGCTACGCCGGATCACTGCGTACGCCGTGAACATAACGTACGCCCAGCCAGACACACGTCCAACGCACAATACGCCGGCTTGTGTTCCCTGGTGCAGACCTGAGCATGTCTGTTGCCGGGTTGCACCTCATTTATGGGGAATAACTTTACGCCGGACGTACAACTTACACGCATCTCGCGTAGCATGTGCCGGGCACACGCACGTTCGTGAATCGGCGTATTTCCCTCATTTGCATGTTTGAATGGCTAATCAATGGGAGCAGCACCATGCGCCCAGCCCATATGTGCGCCCACCCTACGCCGGCGTGTGCAAGCTACGTCGGCGGGGTGTAGCCTGTTTTTAGGTGCATGTTGGTTTGTGGGTCTGGCGCACACATACGCCGGCGCACATTTGCACTTACGTCGGCGTAACGTGTTATACGTCGGCGTAAGTGCTTTGTGAATCTGGGCCATAGTTTTTATTTTTTGAGCTATAAACAAACAGTGACAGTGTCACTAGGCAGAATAGGGAAATGCCTTGTCTACAAAGGCATCCCCCGGTTCTGCCTTTGCCGACCGCAATCGGGGGCCGCCCGGGAACATCGAGTTCCCGGGACCCACGAGCACGCTCACGAGGCGTGCGGTGGGCGCCCGTCCGCTGGGCGGCACATTTAAAGGGATGTACAGGTACACTAATGTGCCTGCCCGTGCCATTGAGTCGACGTACATCTGCGTGCAGCGGTAGGCAAGTGGTTAATCATATGATTAAGCACTGTTAAGTGTGAAATGCGTCAGGTCGCTTGTTCGATTCTCTGCTGTGGCTTGTATGTGGCTTAACCGGTTAACCACCGCCGCATGTACATATACGTCCACAGAATGGCACGTACAGGCATATAGGCGTACATGTACGTCCCAGCCTTTCCGCGGGTCGGGGGTCCGATCGGGACCCCCCCCCCTGGTACATGCGGCGGTCAATAACCCGCGGGGAGCGATCCAGGATGAGGGCGCGGCTATTCGTTTCTAGCCGCCCCCTCGAGATCGCTCCCCAGAGCTGAAGAACGGGGAGAGCCGTATGTAAACACGGCTTCCCCGTTCTTCACTGTGGCGGCGTATCGATCGTGTGATCCCTTTTATAGGAAGACTCGATCGATGATGTCAGTCCTACAGCCACACCCCCCTACAGTTGTAAACACACACTAGGTGAACCCTAACTCCTACAGTTAACTCCCAAACTGCAACTGTTATTTTCACAATAAACAATGCAATTTAAATGCATTTTTTGCTGTGAAAATGACAATGGTCCCAAAAATGTGTCAAAATTGTCCGAAGTGTCCGCCATAATGTCGCAGTCACGAAAAAAATCGCTGATCGCCGCCATTAGTAGTAAAAAAAAAAAAAATTCATAAAAATGCAATAAAACTATCCCCTATTTTGTAAACACTATACATTTTGTGTGAACCAATCGATAAACGCTTATTGCGATTTTTTTTTACCAAAAATAGGTAGAAGAATACGTATCGGCCTAAACTGAGTAAATTTTTTTTTATATATGTTTTTGGGGGATATTTATTATAGCAAAATGTAAAAAATATTGCATTTTTTTCAAAATTGACGCTCTATTTTTGTTTATAGCGCAAACAATAAAAACCGCAGAGGTGAAAAAATACCACCAAAAGAAAGCTCTATTTGTGGGGAAAAAAAGGACGCCAATTTTGTTTGGGAGCCACGTCGCACGACCGCGCAATTGTCTGTTAAAACGTCGCAGTCGCGAATCGCAAAATCTGGCCTGGGCATTTAGCTGCAAAATGGTCCGGGGCTTAAGTGGTTAACAGTGCTCATATAATTTAGCACTGTTAAGTGTGAAACGCGTCAGCTTGTTTGTCCCATTTTTTGCTGTGGCTTGTATTTTTTGGATTTTTTTACAATAAAGGCTCATTTCAATTTCAATTGCTATATGCTTAGCCTGATGCTTCAATTCTAAGGAGAGTCCTTTTTACATACACCCACCTGGAGGGGTAATCCCTTTCACCTAAATACCCCTGAGACCGGGCCGGGCCCCGCCAGGGTCATGCTGGACGCCAATGAGGATCTGACAAGGATGCACCCACCACATCCGTCCATCCAAGGCATCAGATGGTACGCAACCGCACCAGCAGCGCGGCGTCAAAAAATGTCACGAGCAGGGCGTGTCTACATGGCGTTGATGCACAGAAGGGCAATCCCCACCCGCACCCAAAAGAGTAACAAGAGGGAAGTCATGCAATGCATCGCAATCCCCAGGAATAAGACAGGGACATGGCAAACCCCAGCCTATCGTGGAGCTGAGAGGTGTTAACCAAAGCTGGAAAGGTTCTATGAAAATTAAAAACAAAACTGGAATGAAATCTAAACCAGCATGAAGGAAAATATTTAATGTATAATGAAAAAACATATAATGGTGGTCTGAGGGGACGGGGTTGTCTTCCACCCAATGTGCATGAACATAAGGGGAACGTGATCTGACAGCACCACCCTACTCCATCCCTATATTACAGCTTCTATGAATGGAGATAGGGGGGGGGGTGGCTCTAGTGGCCTAGTTGGCACTCTTGATGAGTGCCTGTGACATGTCGCTTAGCTCATAATAACCCCCCCCCCCCCCCCCAGCATGGGAAGACTGCGGCTTTAGTGGGTAGGGTTTTCAGGGGGGGTTGCGTTAGAAGGCTTTGGATTTTAACTAAAAACGCACATGAACTTTAATGGCACCCAAGTCTTAGTCCGTAGGGTTCAATATTGAGTTGGCCCCGCCCTTTACAGCTATAACAGCTTCAACTCTTCTGGGAAGGCCGTCCACAAGGTTTAGGAGTGTCTATGGGAATGTTTGACCATTTTTACAGCTAAAGCGGCTGACACCCAGTGTGAAAATGCTCTAATACATCCCACTTTGTGGTAACAGTTTGGGGACGGCCCCTTCCTCTTCCAAAATAACTACGCACCGGTGCACAAAGCAAGGTCCATAAAGACATGAATGAGTGAGTTTGGGGTGGAGGAACTTGACTGGCCTGCACAGAGTCCTTACCTCAAACCGATAGAGCTGCTTTGGGATGAATTAGCGCCCTTTCACACTGGGTGTCAGCCGTGTTAGCCGTAAAAATTGTCAAACATTCCCATAGACACATTTCTAAACCTTGTGGACGGCCTTCCCAGAAGAGTTGAAGCTGTTATAGCTGCAAAGGGCGGGGCCAACTCAATATTGAACCCTACGGACTAAGACTGGGATGTTATTAAAGTTCATGTGCGTGTAAAGGCAGGCGTACCAATACTTTTGACAATATAGGGCCAGAGCCACGAACGACTTACGCCGACGTATCTTCTTATACGCCGCGTAAGTTCTAGGATGCGCCGTCGTATCTATGTGCCGTATTCTTAAAACCAGATACGCCTGAATTCTGGCTCCATCCGACCGACGTAAGTCTCCTACGCCATGGTATCTTGGGTGCATATTTACGCTGGCCGCTAGGGGTGCTTCCATTGATTTACGCGTCGAATATGTATATGAACTAGATACGCCGATTCACGAACGTACTTGCGCCCGTCGCAGTAAGCTACGCTGTTTACGTAAGGCATACGTCCGGCGTAAAGTTATCTCTCATAAAGCAGGGGTAAGTCATGTTAAGGTATGGACGTCAGAAACGTCGGAACAGCCGTCGTATTTTACGTTGTTTACGTAAGTCGTATGTGAATGGGGCTGGGCGTAAGTTACGTTTACGTCGTACGCATTGAGCTTTCGTATCTTAGGGAGTATATGCAACGTGATTCTGAGCATGGGCGCGCATGCGCCGTTTGTTCGGCCATTCATTTACATGAGGTCACGGTTAATTATAATACAACACGCCCACTACCTTCCAAATTTGAATTAGTCGGGCTTACGCCGGCCCATTTACGCTACGCCGCCGTAACTTAGGGAGCAAGTGCTTTGTGAATACTGGTCTTGCCTCTCTATGTTACTTTGGCGTAGCGCATATGAGATGCGCTACGCCCGCTCAAGTATACGTCGCTGTACCTGAATCTAGCCCATAGTGTATATTATGTGCAGACCTTTGTATCGTTAAACAATCATGGTTCCATCAATAATGTCTTTATTTCCAGGACATGTAGTAAGTGAGTGAATAACTTGTATAACGCTACAAATGCAAACTAAATCGCCTCAAGGCGCTTATTCCATCCGGTGTCGTCCTGATCCTTCAGAAGAGGTGGGTCTTAAGTTTTTTCCTGAAGGCCCGATGGTTTTCTTCCATGCGGATGTTAATTGGTAGAGCGTTCCATAGCCGTGGTCCTTGGACTGCAAATCTTCGTTCTCCCTTGGATTTGTAGTGGGACTTGGGGATGTAGAGGAGGTTTTGGTTAGTCGATCGGAAAATGGGATTGTAGAATGTGTATAAACTGGAGGAATTGGTGGTTAACTCTCATTCTTACAAAGTAACGGACAGTCACTTGAGTAAAAGGTCCAATCACTGCAAAACTACACATAGAGGGTCTGCTTATGAATCGTTCATTGGATGAATGTCACAAGCATTTGTCCAGCCTGCATTTGTGGACTTAACCAACTATTTATTGCGCATTTGTTGTTCCCGGGTGTGGCAGGGGTGGGTTATTTGCCTGCATACATTGTGCTGAAGAGCGTCCCTCTTCCATAGCTGAGTTGGAAGGTTTGCACAGAGGAAGGAACCAACCAACCCTCAGCACAGCACGGAAAGCATGTGGCAAATCCTTTGTGAATTGACCCCGACGTGACTGCGATTATTGCTGAAAACAAAACCGTTGCTTCTATAAAGCAGATCTCTTATTTTTCCAGATAAATGAAGCATAATGGAATGTTACTATAGCAGAGCTCCTGAAATCACCCAGCTTATTAGTGTTATTGCTGACTCAGCACGGCGCATTGTCCTCTCCCCTCCAGAACACAAGCGATGGGCACATTTTCACACGCCGACTAATTTGCATCCCAATGCGCCTTTGGAGGGAGCTGGGGGGTGGAGGGAAATCAGCGGATGGAGTGAATGATAAACTCTCTACCTAACTAACAAAGCAAGAGGAAGACAAGTGTTTCTTACTACAGAACCACACCTTCCCACCGGGGTTCCTACAGAACCACACCTTCCCACCGGGGTTCCCAGAGAACCACACCTCCCAACCGGGGATCCTAGAGAACCACACCTCCCAACCTACTTCCTAGAGAACCACACCTCCCAACCTACTTCCTACAGAACCACACCCTAACCTACTTCCTACAGAACCACACCTCCCAACCTACTTCCTACAGAACCACACCTCCCAACCTACTTCCTACAGAACCACACCTCCCAACCTACTTCCTACATAACCATACCTCCCAACCTACTTCCCACAGAACCACACCTCCCAACCCACTTCCTACAGAACCACACCTCCCAACCTACTTCCTACAGAACCACACCTCCCAACCTACTGCCTACAGAACCACACCTAACCTACTTCCTACAGAACCACACCCTAACCTACTTCCTACAGAACCACACCCTAACCTAATTCCTACAGAACCATACCTCCCAACCTACTTCCTACAGAACCATACCACCCAACCTACTTCCTACAGAACCACACCTCCCAACCTACTTCCTACAGAACCATACCTCCCAACCTACTTCCTACAGAACCACACCTCCCAACCTACTTCCTACAGAACCATACCTCCCAACCTACTTCCTACAGAACCACACCTCCCAACCTACTTCCTACAGAACCACACCTCCCAATCTACTTCCTACAGAACCACACCTTCCCACCTACTGCCTACAGAACCACACCCTAACCTACTTCCTAGAGAACCACACCTCCCAACCTACTTCCTACAGAATCACATCCTAACCTACTTCCTACAGAACCACACCTCCCAACCTACTTCCTACAGAACCACGCCTCCCAACCTACTTCCTACAGAACCACACCTCCCAACCTACTTCCTACAGAACCACACCACTCAACCTACTTCCTACAGAATCACGCCTCCCAACCATCTTCCTACAGAACCACGCCTCCCAACCAACTTCCTACAGAACCACATCTCCCAACCTACTTCCTACAGAACCACACCTCCCAACCTACTTCCTACAGAACCACACCTCCCAACCTACTTCCTACAGAACCACACCTCCCAACCTACTTCCTACAGAACCACATCTCCCAACCTACTTCCTACAGAACCACACCTCCCAACCTACTTCCTACAGAACCACACCTCCCAACCTACTTCCTACAGAACCACACCTCCCAACCCACTTCCTACAGAACCACATCTCCCAACCTACTTCCTACAGAACCACATCTCCCAACCTACTTCCTACAGAACCATACCTCCCAACCTACTTCCTACAGAACCACACCTCCCAACCTACTTCCTACAGAACCACACTTCCCAACCTACTTCCTACAGAACCACACCTCCCAACCTACTTCCTACAGAACCACATCTCCCAACCTACTTCCTACAGAACCACATCTCCCAACCTACTTCCTACAGAACCACACCTCCCAACCTACTTCCTACAGAACCACACCTTCCAACCTACTTCCTACAGAACCACACCTCCCAACCTACTTCCTACAGAACCACACCTCCCAACCTACTTCCTACAGAACCACACCTCCCAACCTACTTCCTACAGAACCACATCTCCCAACCTACTTCCTACAGAACCACACCTCCCAACCTACTTCCTACAGAACCACACCTCCCAACCTACTTCCTACATAACCACACCTCCCAACCCACTTCCTACAGAACCACACCTCCCAACCTACTTCCTACAGAACCATACCTCCCAACCTACTTCCTACAGAACCACATCTCCCAACCTACTTCCTACAGAACCATACCTCCCAACCTACTTCCTACAGAACCACACCTCCCAACCTACTTCCTACAGAACCACACTTTCCAACCTACTTCCTACAGAACCACACCTCCCAACCCACTTCCTACAGAACCACATCTCCCAACCTACTTCCTACAGAACCACATCTCCCAACCTACTTCCTACAGAACCACACCTCCCAACCTACTTCCTACAGAACCACACCTTCCAACCTACTTCCTACAGAACCACACCTCCCAACCCACTTCCTACAGAACCACACCTCCCAACCTACTTCCTACAGAACCATACCTCCCAACCTACTTCCTACAGAACCACATCTCCCAACCTACTTCCTACAGAACCATACCTCCCAACCTACTTCCTACAGAACCACACCTCCCAACCTACTTCCTACAGAACCACACTTTCCAACCTACTTCCTACAGAACCACACCTCCCAACCCACTTCCTACAGAACCACATCTCCCAACCTACTTCCTACAGAACCACATCTCCCAACCTACTTCCTACAGAACCACACCTCCCAACCTACTTCCTACAGAACCACACCTTCCAACCTACTTCCTACAGAACCACACCTCCCAACCTCCTTCCTACAGAACCACACCTCCCAACCTACTTCCTACAGAACCACACCTCCCAACCTACTTCCTACAGAACCACATCTCCCAACCTACTTCCTACAGAACCACATCTCCCAACCTACTTCCTACAGAACCACACCTCCCAACCTACTTCCTACAGAACCACACCTTCCAACCTACTTCCTACAGAACCACACCTCCAAACCCACTTCCTACAGAACCACACTTACCAACCTACTTCCTACAGAACCATACCTCCAAACCTACTTCCTACAGAACCACATCTCCCAACCTATTTCCTACAGAACCATACCTCCCAACCTACTTCCTACAGAACCACACCTCCCAACCTACTTCCTACAGAACCACACCTCCCAACCTACTTCCTACAGAACCACACCTCCCAACCTACTTCCTACAGAACCACACCTCCCAACCTACTTCCTACAGAACCACACTTCCCAACCTACTTCCTACAGAACCATACCTCCCAACCTACTTCCTACAGAACCACACCTTCCAACCTACTTCCTACAGAACCATACCTCCCAACCTACTTCTTACAGAACCACACCTCCCAACCTACTTCCTACAGAACCACACCACCCAACCTACTTCCTATAAAACCATAACTCCCAACATACTTCCTACAGAACAATACCTCCTAACCTACTTCCTACAGAACCACACCTCCCAACCTACTTCCTACAGAACCACACCTCCCAACCTACTTCCTACAGAACCACACCTCCCAAGGTTGGAAGTAGGTTGGAAGGTGTGGTTCTGTAGGAAGTAGGTTGGGAGGTGTGGTTCTGTAGGAAGTAGGTTGGGAGGTGTGGTTCTGTAGGAAGTAGGTTGGGAGGTGTGGTTCTGTAGGAAGTAGGTTGGGAGGTGTGGTTCTGTAGGAAGTAGGTTGGGAGGTGTGGTTCTGTAGGAAGTAGGTTGGGAGGTGTGGTTCTGTAGGAAGTAGGTTGGGAGGTATGGTTCTGTAGGAAGTAGGTTGGGAGGTGTGGTTCTGTAGGAAGTAGGTTGGGAGGTGTGGTTCTGTAGGAAGTAGTCCGTACCGAACCCGAACTTCACAGTTCGGATTCGCTCAACTCTAGCGCTGGTGTATGCAGTACTGTATGTGGCCAGAGGTGCGGGGGCGCTGGTGTTTGCAGTACTGTATTTAGCAGGGGCGCTGGTGTATGCAGTACTGTATGTGGCCAGAGGTGCGGGGGCGCTGGTGTTTGCAGTACTGTATTTAGCAGGGGCGCTGGTGTATGCAGTACTGTATGTAGCCAGAGGTGCGGGGGCGCTGGTGTATGCACTACTGTATGTGCCCAGAGGTGCGGGGGCGCTGGTGTATGCAGTACTGTATTTGGCAGGAGGTGCGGCGGTGCTGGTGTATGCAGTACTGTATGTGGCCAGAGGTGTGGGGGCGCTGGTGTATACAGTACTGTATTTGGCCAGAGGTGTGGGGGCGCTGGTGTATACAGTACTGTATTTGGCCGGAGGTGCGGGGGCGCTGGTGTATGCAGTACTGTATGTGGCCAGAGGTGCAGGGGCGCTGGTGTATGCAGTACTGTATGTGGCCAGAGGTGCGGGGGCGCTGGTGGCTCCCAGAGCTTAGTGGAGACACTCGGAAACTGTTGACACTTTTGGGTGCTCCGACGCACGTTACACCTGCCCCACCCAGCTAAGAGTGTCTCCAAATGTCTCCCAGCGTCTCCGAGTTCTCCACGAAGTGCTGGGAGCCACCAGCGCCCCCAGACCTCTGGTCACACGCAGTACTGCATACACAAGTGGCTTTACTACATGGATTGTACCGCTCGCGTATCAAGTCAGCGCTCGCATATCAAGACAAAAACAAAATAAATAAATGTTGCTCGCCTTATAAAACGCTTGTATACCGCGTTACTCGTAATCCAAGCTATTACTGTAATAGAATAGAAAAAAATTGAATAGAATAGAAAAAACACTAAAATAGAAAAGAATAAAAAAGAATAGAATAGAAAGAATATAACAATATAACCATTTTCTGAAATTCTAATTTTGAATAGAAATTTGAATAGAAATTTGAATAAATTTGAATAGAAAGTTGAATACATTTGAATAGAATAGAAAATAATAGAATATAATAGAAAATAAAATAATAGAATAGAATGGAATAGAAGAGAACATAATATAATATAATAAAATAGAAAAAAAAACAATAGAATAGAATGGAATAGAACGAATATATCCATCTTCCAAAATTAAAATTTTGAATAGAATAAACAAAATGAATTCTGAAAACAAATTAAACAAATTTATGTAAACAGATCGAAATTAAACTTTTTTTTTTGTTATGCACATGTCTAGACACCCTTTTACCTTCATACATTGAAGTTTGGCCACCCTGGGACAAGCTTTATCCTAGCTGGCACTCACAGTGGTTGCCATACAAATTAGGACCCTCTAGAGCAGGGGTGTCAAACTCAATTTCATCGTGGGCCGCATCAGCATTATGATTGCCCTCAAAAGGGCCGGTTGTATCTGTAAGATTAGATGGCCCCCTCCCCTTACATTAGATGTCAAGAGCCACCCCACCATCAGAAGTTGAGTCCCCCACTCTCAGAGGCGGCTCTTGGCTTTGTGAGGCCTTAGGCAAAACTTGACATGGGGCCCCACTCACAACCATGATGGGAAAAATAATTCAAGGACAAGAGCCTCTTCCCCACAACCCTGGCTGGTGGTTGTGGGGGTCTGCGGAAAGGGGGCTTATCGGAAACCTGGAATCCCCCTTTAACAAGGTGGCCCCCATATCCTGCTCTTTAATAACTAAGGGGCGGGCCACCCAGTGATGGCACCTGGTGAACCCGCCCACTTGTGACGTCATTGACTAAGGGCATGCTGGGTCATTGACGTCACAAGGGGTTGTGTCACAGATATTTACTAGTTGTTAGGGACGTTAACGGCCCCGCTCCTGAGTCAGGGTTCTTAACACTGCCTGAGCACATCAGCGTTAAGGTCCCCTGTCCCTCAAAACTGGGGTAATGCATTGGGTAATGCCGCGTACACACCATCACTTTATGTGATGAAAAAAAACAAAGGGCTGGATTCAGGTACATTTGCGCTTTTTTTGCGGAGGCGCAGGGCAATGTTTTTGCCCTGCGCCCCTGCAAATTTACTGCGCTGCCCTTGATTCACGGAGCAGTAGCTCCGTAAATTGCGTGGGCGCGCCGGCAAAATGCCCGGCGTAAGGGCGCGCAATTTAGGGGGCGGGAATCATTTAAATTAGGCGCGTTCCCGCGCCGATCGTAGAGCGCATGCTCCGTCGGGAAACTTTCCCGACGTGCATTGCGGCAAATGACGTCGCAAGGACGCCATTTGCTTCAAAGTGAACGTGAATGGCGTCCAGCGCCATTCACGAATCACTTACGCAAACTATGTAAATTTGACATTTCGCGACGCGGGAACGACGGGTATACGTAACATTGGCTGCCCATGCTAATAGCAGGGGCAGCCTTACGCGAAAACCGCCGTATGGAAACAACGTAAACTGCGTACGCAGGGCTCGCGTAACGTTGTGAACCGGTGTTAGTATGCAATTTGCATACTATACGCTGAGCACAACGGGAACGCCACCTAGCGGCCATCGCAAGAATGCAGCCTAAGATATGCGGGCATAAGAGCCTTATGCCGCGCATATCTTAGGCTGCAGTCGGCGTAACGAGGTTCCTGAATCAGGAGCATTCGTTACGCCGAGGGGAAGTAAGCAATTGCGCTGTGTAACTATGATTAATTGTAATTGCGCCCCTGCAAATTTACTGCGCTGCCCTTGATTCACGGAGCAGTAGCTCCATAAATTGCGTGGGCGCGCCGGCAAAATGCCCGGCGTAAGGGCGCGCAATTTAGGGGGCGGGAATCATTTAAATTAGGCGCGTTCCCGCGCCGATCGTAGAGCGCATGCTCCGTCGGGAAACTTTCCCGACGTGCATTGCGGCAAATGACGTCGCAAGGACGCCATTTGCTTCAAAGTGAACGCGAATGTCGTCCAGCGCCATTCACGAATCACTTACGCAAACTATGTAAATTTGACATTTCGCGACGCGGGAACGACGGGTATACGTAACATTGGCTGCCCATGCTAATAGCAGGGGCAGCCTTACGCGAAAACCGCCGTATGGAAACAACGTAAACTGCGTACGCAGGGCTCGCGTAACGTTGTGAACCGGTGTTAGTATGCAATTTGCATACTATACGCTGAGCACAACGGGAACGCCACCTAGCGGCCATCGCAAGAATGCAGCCTAAGATATGCGGGCATAAGAGCCTTATGCCGCGCATATCTTAGGCTGCAGTCGGCGTAACGAGGTTCCTGAATCAGGAGCATTAGTTACGCCGAGGGGAAGTAAGCAATTGCGCTGTGTAACTATGATTACACAGGCGCAATTGCTTCTTGAATCCAGGCCAAAGTTTTTAAAAACGTCAATTTAAATGACCGTGTGTGGGGGAAAACGTTGTTTTATGTCAAGCATGCTTAAATTTTTTGTGTCATTTTTCAAAACGTCGTTTTTTGTGTCACAAAAAATCACTGTGTATAGCAAAAACGACGTTTAAAACAACGTTTTTAAACCCGCGCATGCTCAGAACTAGTTATGAAGCGAGCTTCAATGGAAAAGAGTGGTGAACGTAACCTCGCTTTGCTAGAGCATTTTGAAAAAGCGATGGTGTGTAGGCAACGTCGTTTTTGAAAATGAAGTTTCAAAAACGTCATTTTTTTACTTCACAAAAAAATTTTTTTTTTTTCATCACATAAAGTGATGGTGTGTACGTGGCATTAGTTAGGCGGCCACGAGGCCCCTGTGAGTGTGAGGCCTTAGGCGACCGCCTAATTTGCCTAAATAAAGAGCCGCCTCTGCCCACTCTCCCTTACATCACAGTGCACCCCCCCCCCTTTCCTTATGCTGCTACTGAGAGGAAGCTGGATGCATTTCTTAAAAGCAGAAATTAAGGGTCTGGAGGAGGACCAGAGGAGGGCTGGAGGTGCGAGAGCCACATGAAACGGTCTGGAGGGCCGGATTCGGCCCGCGGGCCTTGTGTTTGACGCCTATGCTCTAGAGTCTGAGTGGCACCCATATTTTTGCATGCTGGGACTTGTAGTTCAGTGCTGACTGTGTGCTGCTATCTGGACCCTGGGACTTAAAGTTCCATAAGGACTGTGTGCTGCTATCTGGACACTGGGACTGTTTGGACTTGTAGTTCTGTGTTGACTGCATGCTACTGGCTGGACACTGGGACTGCCCCCCGCACATTGAGTCCTGTGTTCTTATCCTGCGTGCTCCGAGATTGTCACACTTCCAAATAAGTGACAAAAAGGAGCAATGCGGAACGAATCAGTTGTGGAAAGTGTGAAAAGGTCGTAGAAAGTGTAGAAAGCTGCTCAGTTGCAGAAATAAACATGTAGGGCCAGATTCACATAGAGATACGACGGTGTATCTCGAGATGTGCGGCGTAAGTGTAAATTTGCGCCGTCGTATCTATGCGCCGTACCCACAGAAGCAGATACGCCCGAAAATAGGCTTCATCCGTCCGACGTAACTGTCCTCCGCCGGCAGAACTTAGGTGCATATTTAGGCTGGGCGCAACTTTCGTTCCTATTCAATTATGCAAATGAGGGAGATATGCCGATTCTCATGAGTACGTTTGGCCGGCGCAAGCTACGCGCGGTGCGCGTAAGCTGTACGCCCGGCCTAAAGTTACCCCTCATAAAAGCAGGGGTAACTTTGCACCAGACTTGCACAGGTCAGCTGGAGAGCAGCAACAGCAGCAGCGTGACAGAGGAGCTGAGCAACAACACTTGCAGGACAACACATCTGTGTGCCAACATGCCAGAGGCAGCCGTGGTCATAGCACTACTGCGTCTACGGGCACGTAGGAGGAGGAGGAGGGCACAGGAGAGGATATACCGAACGCGCATGGACCTCTTTGGCATCGGGAATTCGGAGGTGTATCGCATGTTCAGATTTGACACTGATGCCATCCTGGAAATAGCCAGAACCCTGCAGGATGACATCACCAGCAAGACACACCGCTCACATGCAGTGCAGCCACTGGTCAAGGTAATGGCAACACTGAATTTCCTGGCCAGTGGATCTTTTCAAAGAACAAGTGGAGCTGTGGCTGGTTTGTCACAAACCACCATGAGCAGATGTGTGCACCAGGTTGTCCCCGCAATCCTCAGACGCATGTCCCACCACATCATCAGACCCACCCAGGAGCATCAGCGGAATAAGGCAATGACAGATTTCTACAGAATTGCCAGATTCCCACGCACCATCGGGGCCATTGATTGCACACATGTGGCACTACAGCCCCCCCATGAGACAGAGCACCTATACCGCAATCGGAAGTATTGGCATTCCATCAACCTACAGGTGATAGCTGATGCACAATGCCTCATATGGCACGTCCGTGCCAAACACCCAGGGTCCAGCCATGACAGCTTCATATACCGTCAAAGCACCATCCCAACAGAATTTGAACAGAACGTGTATGGGGACAGCTGGCTGGTTGGTGAGTGACATGGGTGTCAGGCATAACTGTCCGGCCCCATAATGCAGACATCACGAGGGGCACATGCACGACTAACATCCTCCTGTCTTTTCCCTTCCAGGTGACTCTGCATATGCACTTGGACCCCATCTCATGACTCCATACCGGAATCCTGAAACCAGAGGAGAGAGAAAATACAATGAAGCACACGCACGTACCCGTGCAGTGGTGGAACGCACCTTTGGCCTCCTGAAGTCCCGTTTCCGATGCCTGGATAAGTCTGGGGGTACCCTGTTGTATTCCCCAAACTTTGTGTGCCAGGTCATCGGGGCATGTTGCATTCTGAACAACTTCGCCATGAGAAGGGGCCTGCAGATTGACCTACGTGATGACCTGACCCCCCAACCACACAATACCCCCCTAACCGAGGGTCCCCCGTCTGCTGAGGGAAGAGCAGTCAGGAGATGCCTCACAGTAGGCTTATTTTCACATTAAACACACACATTCATCATGTCACAATGAGAATGCATGCATGCACACCACTGTGGTCCCTAGCACACACACCCCACATCCCCATTAAATTGGATTAGACCAAAGTACACCGCACGGTACTTAGGAGCAGCAACGCCACGTCAAGGCTCCAATTATGTTGCTGTATATTAAAGAAAAAAAAATAATAAGACTCATATCGAGTATAAGAATAAAATAATAAGACTCATATCGAGTATAAGAATAAAATAATAAGACTCATATCGAGTATAATAAGTAAATAAAAGAACTGGCAATCATCTGGCCTGACGTGGACTACGCCTAGTGCCAAGGCTCCTGACCCTCTGTGGCAGCCGCGGGTGGGGGGGTGGGTCATTTGGGGGAGGAACATCCCCCGGTCTCTCCCTGGCTGCCTGGCTTCCCTCCAAAGCCACGGCTATGCGTGTGAGGACCGCATTTGTTTGAGTCCCCACCGCCTCAATGGCAGCTGTATTGGCCTGTATGGCCACTGCCAGGCTCCTCACCTCTGCCACAAGGCCTGAATTTGTGGCCTCCAGGTCCCTCACGCAGGTCACTAATGCTGTGCTGTTTACACTAACCTCCTGCACACTTTCTATGATTGCGGCAGTGTAAGCAGCCTGGGTCTGCTCCAAGGAGGCCAGGCTGGCTGCCACCCGGTGCATGTCAGATGCAATAGAACCAACATGGTGGGTCTGCCTGGCCTGGTCCCTCAAAAAATGGCCTCTAAGGTCTCTGGATCACCCCTCGTCTTGCTAGTAGCCTTCCTGGGTGCAGGTGTGGCTTGGGGCCGACTGTATGGGGATGCCCTTGAGGGTACTTCCCTTATGGAGGAGGAGGAGGGGCTTCCCAAAATGGTGGAGGCCCTTGGGGGGGCTTCCCATAATGGTGGAGGCCCTTGGGGGGCTGGCCATAATGGTGGAGGCCCTTGGGGGCTATCCCCTATGGAGGTGGAGGTATGGGAGGGTCCTGGGGTGGTGGTCTCGTCCCCCAAGTAAATTCCATCCTCAAGGTCTCCGTGCTCCTCCTCTACTTCCTCTAAAGGAGAGGTATGGACACTGTCCTCATGGGATGGGGTTGGTTGCCCAGCAGCCGAGGATGGGCCCGCTTCATCCTGCACATCTGTGGATGCCACAAAACATTCACATGTTGGAGGACCCACACACTTGTCACATGTACCCCCTCCCCCCCACACATGCTACACACCAGATAAGAGATAAAACACACTCACCTGTCCTCAAGGGCTGATCAACAGACTCAAATCCCTCCAGGCCCTCCACCTGCTTCCTCACCAAGCACCTGGCTATGACCTGCTCATCAGTTGTCAGTGTGATATTCAGGGCTGGTCCACCTCCGGTGCCCCTTCTGTGCCTCTTCATCTTGGCCACCTTCTCCTTCACGAGACGCCGCAGGTCGTTTATTTTCTTGGCGATCTTGTCTGGGGTCCATTCCGCATGGCCAAGGGCACTGACCTGTGTTGCAATCTCAGCCAATATCTCCTCCTTACGGACCTTGCTGGTCGTGCCACTCTCCGATCCGTGGAGGTACTTGTTGTACCTTGACATGGCATCAATTATTAGAGCCTTCTCCTCTTTATAAAAATGTTTAAGCCTCCTTTCCTTAGGCACTGCTTCAGACATTTTTAAGAAATAACTAGCCAAAAGTAGCCACACCAAACCAACCAAAGCTGCTGGTGTACATTTGCGCTCGACGGGCGCATGTCTGGGCGTATTTATACCCTGGGGCGTAAACGGTGGGCCGGCTTATCTCGGGGGATACGATAGGCGTAGTTGTGCGCATGCACAGAGGGAAGCGGGACATGCTATCACGTGACGGCGCATGCGCCATTCGTTCTACCCTTCATTTGCATGGGGTCACGCTTCATTTAAATGGATCACGCCCACTTCCTTCCCACTTTGAATTACGTTGGCTTACGCCGTCTAATTTAAGTTACGCCGGCGCAACGTAGTGCGTATTTGCTTCCAGAATATGCTGCTTGCCTCTCGAAGTTTCGTTGGCGTAGCGCATCTTCGATGCGCTACGCCGGCATAAAGATGCGCCGATGTACGTGAATCTAGCCCGTAGAGTCCATGCCCACGGGGCTTAAGAAAAATGCCAGTTCCCCTGGCAGAAAAAAAAACACTCATATCGATCGTTTTTGTACAGATTTTAGGCATGTTGTGCGTTTTTTCTGCCAGAAAGCTCCAATCAAAAACGCAAACCAGAAGGTTTTTTTCTAGGGCTGCAACTAACGATTATTTTTTCATAATCGATTAGTTGGCCGATTATTGTTTCGATTAATCGGATAATAGCCTTAAAAAAAGTAAAAGATTTGCATTTTTTTTTTTTTTTGGGCCAATTTGTTGTTGGGCAGATTACAAAACACAAATTGCCGCAAAAAAACACATTACATGCTTTTCTGCAGCTTCTCCATTAAAGTATATTGAACCAAAAAAAATACAAAAATTGCACCGTTTTGCGTTAAACAGTCCTTGCTCTTTCCAAATACGCAGCATCTGAAAAAAAAATCATGGATGTGAACGTGTCCCATAGGAAACCATGTAACTGAACTGTAGTGTGTTTCTGCAAAAAGCACGGTGTGACCCCCGGCCTGAGATGTTTAGTAACATAATGGGGTTAAAAAAACTAAAATGGGGTTAAAAAAACTAAAATAATCGCTACTGTAAGGGGTTCATTTTTTACATTTTACAGTAGCGATTTGCTTTTTTGTACTATAAAGGGCTAATTTTATTTTTTTTAACCCCATTATGTTACTGGCCGATTAATCGATTATGATAATTGTAATCGATTAATTTCATAATTGATTAGTTGTCGATTAATCGATTAGTTGTTTCGGCCCTATTTTTTTCCTGATTCTAAAAGCTGAGCCTAAAATATGCCTCTAAACCAGTGGCGGCAGGTGTTTTTTTTTTGGAGGGGGCAATTAATTCACCTGCCGCCAACCACCCCCCCCCCCCCCCCGGTTCTCCCCTGCCGCCCTGTTGTTTTTTTTTTTTGCTCAATCATCAAAGTGGTGCCCAGGCTCTCCTGTCCCACTGGGAGACCCGAGTGACCAGCCAGCACGTCCATTAATTAAAAACGCACGCCAATATTGGCGTTTTGATTGCTTTCTAGTGTACAGCAGGGATTTGGGGTCTTATAAACACTCGATACCTCTATAGGATTACCTGTCACGTGACTATTAGGCTGCTTTCACATTGGGCAGTGGAGCCGCGGTGACGCTATACCGTCGTATTTACCACGATATTCGGGCGCTAGAGGTGCAGTATTAACCCCCGCTAGTAACCCCCGCTAGCGTCCGAAAAAGGGTTAATATATCGCCCGCAATGCACCTCTGCAGAGGCGCATTGCGGGCGGTATTACCGCGGTTTCCCATTGATTTCAATGGGAAGGCGTGGTATAGGAGCGTTAAACACCCCGCTCCTATACCGCTCCAAAGATGCGGCTAGCAGGACTTTTGGAGCGGTCCTGCTACCGCACCGCTTCAGTGTGAAAGCCTTCGGGCTTTCACATTGAAGCCTGCAGGGCATGATTTTTTCATGCGGTATAGCAGCGCTATTTTTAGCGCTGTACCGCATGAAAAACGCCTCAATGTGAAAGGGGCCTTATTGTCACAAGGATGTTTACATTCCTTGTGGCATCAATAAAAGTGAAAAAATAAAAATAAAATTATAAATGAATAATGAATTTTTTTTAATTCAAGTGCCCTATCCTTCTGTGCTAGTGCGCATAGGCAAATGTGTGCGTCAGTCCTGAACACACGCAAACCGTGATCGTCCCACATACTGTATGTGAGGTATCACTGCGAATGTCAGATCATGGGCAGTAATTCTAGCACCAGAACTCCTCTGTACGTGGTAACATGTAAATTCTTTTAAAGCGTCGCCTATAGTAAAATTTACATCGTTTGTCGCCATTGTGCGGGCGTGCACAATTTTTAAGCGTGACATGTTTGATGTCTATTTACTCGGCGTGACATCATCTTTTATATTTTACAAAAAAATTGGGTTATTTTTCAAGGTTTTTTTTGCACTAAAACTTTAAAAAGTGTATTTTTTATTTATTCTCCCCAAAAACTGTGTTTGAAAAACCGCTGCGCAAATACCGTGTGACATACAAAATTGCAAAACCACCCAATTTATTCTGTAGGGTCTCTCCTTTAAAAAAATATATAACGTTTGGGGGTTCTAACTAATTTAGATTTTCACATGTAAACAAAAAGTGGCAGAAAATGCCCAATCTTCAACTGGTCAATAACAAAAAAAATAAAAAAATCATCAATGGGCTGCTGTAGGATGTTTAGAAAGCTGTAGAATTGAAGGAAGTGTCGAAAATTGTTAAAACTGTACAGTGTTCCAGAGTTGTAGAACAAGATAGATTTGCAGAAAGTTGTAGAATGGTACAAAAATGTTGAATATTAGAGTTGTAAGAAGTTGTAAACTTGGAGAAAATTTAGAAAGATGTAAAGTTATAGAGAATGTAGAAAGTTGCAAAGTTATTGAGAATCCTGAAAGATGTAAAGTTATAGAGAATGTAGAAAGATGTAAAGTTATAGAGAATCCTGAAAGGTGTAAAGTTTTAGAGAATGTAGAAAGATGTAAAGTTATAGAGAATCCTGAAAGATGTAAAGTTATAGAGAATCCTGGAAGATGTAAAGTTATAGATAATGTAGAAAGATGTAAAGTTATTGAGAATGTAGAAAATGTAAAGTTATAGAGAATCCTGAAAGATGTAAAGTTATTGAGAATGTAGAAAGATGTAAAGTTATAGAGAATGTAGAAAGATGTAAAGTTATAGAGAATGTAGAAAGATGTAAAGTTATAGAGAATGTAGAAAGATGTAAAGTTATTGAGAATGTAGAAAGATGTAAAGTTGTAGAGAATGTAGAAAGATGTAAAGTTATAGAGAATCCTGAAAGATGTAAAGTTATAGAGAATCCTGAAAGATATAAAGTTATAGAGAATCCTGAAAGATGTAAAGTTATAGAGAATGTAGAAAGATGTAAAGTTATAGAGAATGTAGAAAGATGTAAAGTTATAGAGAATGTAGAAAGATGTAAAGTTATTGAGACTGTAGAAAGATGTAAAGTTATAGAGAATGTAGAAATATGTAAAGTTATAGAGAATCCTTAAAGATGTAAAGTTATAGAGAATGTAGAAAGATGTAATGTTATAGAGAATGTAGAAAGATGTAAAGTTATAGAGAATGTAGAAATATGTAAAGTTGTAGAGAATGTAGAAAGATGTAAAGTTATAGAGAATGTAGAAAGATGTAAAGTTGTGGAGAATGTAGAAAGATGTAAAGTTATAAAGAATGTAGAAAGATGTAAAGTTATAGAGAATGTAGAAAGATGTAAAGTTATAGAGAATGTAGAAAGATGTAAAGTTGTGGAGAGTGTAGAAAGATGTAAAGTTATAGAGAATCCTGAAAGATGTAAAGTTATAGAGAATGTAGAAAGATGTAAAGTTGTAGCGAATGTAGAAAGATGTAAAGTTATAGAGAATCCTGAAAGATGTAAAGTTATAGAGAATCCTGAAAGATGTAAAGTTATAGAGAATGTAGAAAGATGTAAAGTTGTAGCGAATGTAGAAAGATGTAAAGTTATAGAGAATCCTGAAAGATGTAAAGTTATAGAGAATCCTGAAAGATGTAAAGTTATAGAGAATCCTGAAAGATGTAAAGTTATAGAGAATGTAGAAAGATGTAAAGTTGTAGCGAATGTAGAAAGATGTAAAGTTATAGAGAATCCTGAAAGATGTAAAGTTATAGAGAATCCTGAAAGATGTAAAGTTATAGAGAATGTAGAAAGATGTAAAGTTATAGAGAATGTAGAAAGATGTAAAGTTATAGAGAATGTAGAAAGATGTAAAGTTATAGAGAATGCTGAAAGATGTGGAGTCCTAAAAAGTGAATACAATTGTAGATTTGTAGAAGATGTAGTTGTACAATTTTAGAGGATTCAGAAGTTGTAGAATGTAGAGTTGTGGAGAGTGTAGAAAGTAGGAGAACATTTTAGAGTTGTAGAAAATGTAATACAATGTAGAAACTGCACTCAGTAGCTGCAACTCCATTCTTCCTTATAGTAAAAGAGAAGTAATTATGTACAGAGAAAGTGCTGAGTAGTCTATGTAGCTGTGACCACAACCCTCCCAGCAGAGGACACAGGATCTGCATTCACTTTCACTGATTATGAGTTTAGTTTCTATTTACTCGGCGTGACATCATCTTTTATATTTTACAAAAAAATTGTGTTATTTTTCAAGGGTTTTTTTTTTTTTGCACTAAAACTTTAAAAAGTGTATTTTTTTATTTATTCTCCCCAAAAACTGCGTTTGAAAAACCGCTGTGCAAATACCGTGTGACATACAAAATTGCAAAACCACCCAATTTATTCTGTAGGGTCTCTCCTTTAAAAAAATATATATAACGTTTGGGGGTTCTAACTAATTTAGATTTTCACATTTAAACAAAAAGTGGCAGAAAATGCCCAATCTTCAACTTGTCAATAACAAAATAAAAAATCATCAATGGGCTGCTGTAGGACGTTTAGAAAGCTGTAGAATTGAAGGAAGTGTCGAAAATTGTAGACATTGGAGAACAAGATAGAGTTGTAGAAAGTTGTAGAATGGTACAAAAATGTTGAATATTAGAGTTGTAAGAAGTTGTAAACTTGGAGAAAATGTAGAAAGATGAAAAGTTATAGAGAATCCTGAAAGATGTAAAGTTATAGAGAATCCTGAAAGATGTAAAGTTATAGAGAATCCTAAAAGATGTAAAGTTAAAGAGAATCCTGAAAGATGTAAAGTTATAGAGAATGTAGAAAGATGTAAAGTTAAAGAGAATCCTGAAAGATGTAAAGTTATAGAGAATGTAGAAAGATGTAGTTATAGAGAATGTAGAAAGATGAAAAGTTATAGAGAATACAGAACAGTGGCGGTGCGTCCATAGAGGGCGCAGGAGCGCCGCCCCCTCTCGCTCCGCACCGCCACTGAATACAATACATAGATTCATGCATTGCATGAATCTATGTATTGTTGCTGCCGCCCACTATTCAAATGGCCACCCCCCTGGTGAACGCCATATACGGAAGCTGGTTGGCTTTGGAAGTGCCTAGTAGACCTGGCGGCTCTGACAGTCTTTCCGATTACAGCCTGAGAGCTGTAATCGGCTTCCAAATAGTTAACCAGGGGACACACAGGGGGTAAAACTGACAGGCGTCTCAGCTAATCAGGTTCACCGGTTCCGGTTACAAGTTATAGAGAATGTAGAAAGATGTAAAGTTATTGAGAATGTAGAAAGATGTAAAGTTGTAGAGAATCCTGAAAGATGTAAAGTTATAGAGAATCCTGAAAGATGTAAAGTTATAGAGAATCCTGAAAGATGTAAAGTTGTAGAGAATGTAGAAAGATGTAAAGTTATAGAGAATCCTGAAAGATGTAAAGTTATAGAGAATCCTGAAAGATGTAAAGTTATAGAGAATCCTGAAAGATGTAAAGTTATAGAGAATGTAGAAAGATTTAAAGTTATAGAGAATGTAGAAAGATGTAAAGTTATAGAGAATGTAGAAAGATGTAAAGTTATAGAGAATGTAGAAAGATGTAAAGTTATTGAGAATGTAGAAAGATGTAAAGTTGTAGAGAATGTAGAAAGATGTAAAGTTATAGAGAATCCTGAAAGTTGTAAAGTTATAGAGAATCCTGAAAGATATAAAGTTATAGAGAATCCTGAAAGATGTAAAGTTATAGAGAATGTAGAAAGATGTAAAGTTATAGAGAATGTAGAAAGATGTAAAGATGTAGAGAATGTAGAAAGATGTAAAGTTATAGAGAATGTAGAACGATGTAAAGTTATAGAGAATCCTGAAAGATGTAAAGTTATAGAGAATGTAGAAAGATGTAAAGTTATAGAGAATGTAGAAAGATGTAAAGTTATAGAGAATGTAGAAATATGTAAAGTTGTAGAGAATGTAGAAAGATGTAAAGTTATAGAGAATGTAGAAAGATGTAAAGTTGTAGAGAATGTAGAAAGATGTAAAGTTGTAGAGAATGTAGAAAGATGTAAAGTTATAAAGAATGTAGAAAGATGTAAAGTTGTAGAGAATGTAGAAAGATGTAAAGTTATAGAGAATGTAGAAAGATGTAAAGTTGTGGAGAGTGTAGAAAGATGTAAAGTTATAGAGAATCCTGAAAGATGTAAAGTTATAGAGAATGTAGAAAGATGTAAAGTTGTAGCGAATGTAGAAAGATGTAAAGTTATAGAGAATCCTGAAAGATGTAAAGTTATAGAGAATCCTGAAAGATGTAAAGTTATAGAGAATGTAGAAAGATGTTAAGTTATAGAGAATGTAGAAAGATGTAAAGTTATAGAGAATGCTGAAAGATGTGGAGTCCTAAAAAGTGAATACAATTGTAGATTTGTAGAAGATGTAGTTGTACAATTTTAGAGGATTCAGAAGTTGTAGAATGTAGAGTTGTGGAGAGTGTAGAAAGTAGGAGAACATTTTAGAGTTGTAGAAAATGTAATACAATGTAGAAACTGCACTCAGTAGCTGCAACTCCATTCTTCCTTATAGTAAAAGAGAAGTAATTATGTACAGAGAAAGTGCTGAGTAGTCTATGTAGCTGTGACCACAACCCTCCCAGCAGAGGACACAGGATCTGCATTCACTTTCACTGATTATGAGTTTAGTTTCTATTTACTCGGCGTGACATCATCTTTTATATTTTACAAAAAAATTGTGTTATTTTTCAAGGGTTTTTTTTTTTGTTGCACTAAAACTTTAAAAAGTGTATTTTTTTATTTATTCTCCCCAAAAACTGCGTTTGAAAAACCGCTGTGCAAATACCGTGTGACATACAAAATTGCAAAACCACCCAATTTATTCTGTAGGGTCTCTCCTTTAAAAAAATATATATAACGTTTGGGGGTTCTAACTAATTTAGATTTTCACATTTAAACAAAAAGTGGCAGAAAATGCCCAATCTTCAACTTGTCAATAACAAAATAAAAAATCATCAATGGGCTGCTGTAGGACGTTTAGAAAGCTGTAGAATTGAAGGAAGTGTCGAAAATTGTAGACATTGGAGAACAAGATAGAGTTGTAGAAAGTTGTAGAATGGTACAAAAATGTTGAATATTAGAGTTGTAAGAAGTTGTAAACTTGGAGAAAATGTAGAAAGATGAAAAGTTATAGAGAATCCTGAAAGATGTAAAGTTATAGAGAATCCTGAAAGATGTAAAGTTATAGAGAATCCTAAAAGATGTAAAGTTAAAGAGAATCCTGAAAGATGTAAAGTTATAGAGAATGTAGAAAGATGTAAAGTTAAAGAGAATCCTGAAAGATGTAAAGTTATAGAGAATGTAGAAAGATGTAGTTATAGAGAATGTAGAAAGATGAAAAGTTATAGAGAATACAGAACAGTGGCGGTGCGTCCATAGAGGGCGCAGGAGCGCCGCCCCCTCTCGCTCCGCACCGCCACTGAATACAATACATAGATTCATGCATTGCATGAATCTATGTATTGTTGCTGCCGCCCACTATTCAAATGGCCACCCCCCTGGTGAACGCCATATACGGAAGCTGGTTGGCTTTGGAAGTGCCTAGTAGACCTGGCGGCTCTGACAGGCTTTCCGATTACAGCCTGAGGGCTGTAATCGGCTTCGAAATAGTTAACCAGGGGACACACGGGGCTAAAACTGACAGGCGTCTCAGCCAATCAGGTTCACCGGTTCCGGTTACAAGTTATAGAGAATGTATAAAGATGTAAAGTTATTGAGAATGTAGAAAGATGTAAAGTTGTAGAGAATGTAGAAAGATGTAAAGTTATAGAGAATCCTGAAAGATGTAAAGTTATAGAGAATCCTGAAAGATATAAAGTTATAGAGAATCCTGAAAGATGTAAAGTTATAGAGAATGTAGAAAGATGTAAAGTTATAGAGAATGTAGAAAGATGTAAAGTTATTGAGAATGTAGAAAGATGTAAAGTTGTAGAGAATGTAGAAAGATGTAAAGTTATAGAGAATCCTGAAAGATGTAAAGTTATAGAGAATCCTGAAAGATGTAAAGTTATAGAGAATCCTGAAAGATGTAAAGTTATAGAGAATGTAGAAAGATGTAAAGTTATAGAGAATGTAGAAAGATGTAGAGAATGTAGAAAGATGTAAAGTTATAGAGAATGTAGAAAGATGTAAAGTTATAGAGAATCCTTAAAGATGTAAAGTTATAGAGAATGTAGAAAGATGTAAAGTTATAGAGAATGTAGAAAGATGTAAAGTTATAGAGAATGTAGAAATATGTAAAGTTATAGAGAATCCTGAAAGATGTAAAGTTATAGAGAATGTAGAAAGATGTAAAGTTGTAGAGAATGTAGAAAGATGTAAAGTTATAGAGAATGTAGAAAGGTGTAAAGTTGTAGAGAATGTAGAAAGATGTAAAGTTGTAGAGAATGTAGAAAGATGTAAAGTTATAGAGAATGTAGAAAGATGTAAAGTTGTAGAGAATGTAGAAAGATGAAAAGTTATAAAGAATGTAGAAAGATGTAAAGTTGTAGAGAATGTAGAAAGATGTAAAGTTATAGAGAATGTAGAAAGATGTAAAGTTGTGGAGAGTGTAGAAAGATGTAAAGTTATAGAGAATCCTGAAAGGTGTAAAGTTATAGAGAATCCTGAAAGGTGTAAGGTTATAGAGAATGTAGAAAGATGTAAAGTTGTAGCGAATGTAGAAAGATGTAAAGTTATAGAGAATCCTGAAAGATGTAAAGTTATAGAGAATGTAGAAAGATGTAAAGTTGTAGCCAATGTAGAAAGATGTAAAGTTATAGAGAATCCTGAAAGATGTAAAGTTATAGAGAATGTAGAAAGATGTAAAGTTATAGAGAATGTAGAAAGATGAAAAGTTATAGAGAATACAGAACAGTGGCGGTGCGTCCATAGAGGGCGCAGGAGCGCCGCCCCCTCTCGCTCCGCACCGCCACTGAATACAATACATAGATTCATGCATTGCATGAATCTATGTATTGTTGCTGCCGCCCACTATTCAAATGGCCACCCCCCTGGTGAACGCCATATACGGAAGCTGGTTGGCTTTGGAAGTGCCTAGTAGACCTGGCGGCTCTGACAGGCTTTCCGATTACAGCCTGAGGGCTGTAATCGGCTTCCAAATAGTTAAGGGGACACACGGGGCTAAAACTGACAGGCGTCTCAGCCAATCAGGTTCACCGGTTCCGGTTACAAGTTATAGAGAATGTAGAAAGATGTAAAGTTATTGAGAATGTAGAAAGATGTAAAGTTGTAGAGAATGTAGAAAGATGTAAAGTTATAGAGAATCCTGAAAGATGTAAAGTTATAGAGAATCCTGAAAGATATAAAGTTATAGAGAATCCTGAAAGATGTAAAGTTATAGAGAATGTAGAAAGATGTAAAGTTATAGAGAATGTAGAAAGATGTAAAGTTATAGAGAATGTAGAAAGATGTAAAGTTATTGAGAATGTAGAAAGATGTAAAGTTGTAGAGAATGTAGAAAGATGTAAAGTTATAGAGAATCCTGAAAGATTCCCCCTCTCGCTCCGCACCGCCACTGAATACAATACATAGATTCATGCATTGCATGAATCTATGTATTGTTGCTGCCGCCCACTATTCAAATGGCCACCCCCCTGGTGAACGCCATATACGGAAGCTGGTTGGCTTTGGAAGTGCCTAGTAGACCTGGCGGCTCTGACAGGCTTTCCGATTACAGCCTGAGGGCTGTAATCGGCTTCCAAATAGTTAAGGGGACACACGGGGCTAAAACTGACAGGCGTCTCAGCCAATCAGGTTCACCGGTTCCGGTTACAAGTTATAGAGAATGTAGAAAGATGTAAAGTTATTGAAAATGTAGAAAGATGTAAAGTTGTAGAGAATGTAGAAAGATGTAAAGTTATAGAGAATCCTGAAAGATGTAAAGTTATAGAGAATCCTGAAAGATATAAAGTTATAGAGAATCCTGAAAGATGTAAAGTTATAGAGAATGTAGAAAGATGTAAAGTTATAGAGAATGTAGAAAGATGTAAAGTTATAGAGAATGTAGAAAGATGTAAAGTTATTGAGAATGTAGAAAGTTATAGAGAATGTAGATATAAAGTTATAGAGAATCCTGAAAGATGTAAAGTTATAGAGAATGTAGAAAGATGTAAAGTTATAGAGAATGTAGAAAGATGTAAAGTTATAGAGAATGTAGAAAGATGTAAAGTTATTGAGAATGTAGAAAGTTATAGAGAATGTAGAAAGATGTAAAGTTATAGAGAATGTAGAAAGATGTAAAGTTATAGAGAATGTAGAAAGATGTAAAGTTATTGAGAATGTAGAAAGATGTAAAGTTGTAGAGAATGTAGAAAGATGTAAAGTTATAGAGAATCCTGAAAGATGTAAAGTTATAGAGAATCCTGAAAGATGTAAAGTTATAGAGAATCCTGAAAGATGTAAAGTTATAGAGAATCCTGAAAGATGTAAAGTTATAGAGAATGTAGAAAGATGTAAAGTTATAGAGAATGTAGAAAGATGTAAAGATGTAGAGAATGTAGAAAGATGTAAAGTTATAGAGAATGTAGAAAGATGTAAAGTTATAGAGAATCCTTAAAGATGTAAAGTTATAGAGAATCCTTAAAGATGTAAAGTTATAGAGAATGTAGAAAGATGTAAAGTTATTGAGAATGTAGAAATATGTAAAGTTATAGAGAATCCTGAAAGATGTAAAGTTATAGAGAATGTAGAAAGATGTAAAGTTGTAGAGAATGTAGAAAGATGTAAAGTTATAGAGAATGTAGAAAGGTGTAAAGTTGTAGAGAATGTAGAAAGATGTAAAGTTGTAGAGAATGTAGAAAGATGTAAAGTTATAGAGAATGTAGAAAGATGTAAAGTTGTGGAGAATGTAGAAAGATGTAAAGTTATAAAGAATGTAGAAAGATGTAAAGTTGTATAGAATGTAGAAAGATGTAAAGTTATAGAGAATGTAGAAAGATGTAAAGTTGTGGAGAGTGTAGAAAGATGTAAAGTTATAGAGAATCCTGAAAGATGTAAAGTTATAGAGAATGTAGAAAGATGTAAAGTTGTAGCGAATGTAGAAAGATGTAAAGTTATAGAGAATCCTGAAAGATGTAAAGTTATAGAGAATCCTGAAAGATGTAAAGTTATAGAGAATGTAGAAAGATGTAAAGTTATAGGGAATGTAGAAAGATGTAAAGTTATAGAGAATGTAGAAAGATGAAAAGTTATAGAGAATACAGAACAGTGGCGGTGCGTCCATAGAGGGCGCAGGAGCGCCGCCCCCTCTCGCTCCGCACCGCCACTGAATACAATACATAGATTCATGCATTGCATGAATCTATGTATTGTTGCTGCCGCCCACTATTCAAATGGCCACCCCCCTGGTGAACGCCATATACGGAAGCTGGTTGGCTTTGGAAGTGCCTAGTAGACCTGGCGGCTCTGACAGGCTTTCCGATTACAGCCTGAGGGCTGTAATCGGCTTCCAAATAGTTAACCAGGGGACACACGGGGCTAAAACTGACAGGCGTCTCAGCCAATCAGGTTCACCGGTTCCGGTTACAAGTTATAGAGAATGTAGAAAGATGTAAAGTTATTGAGAATGTAGAAAGATGTAAAGTTGTAGAGAATGTAGAAAGATGTAAAGTTATAGAGAATCCTGAAAGATGTAAAGTTATAGAGAATCCTGAAAGATATAAAGTTATAGAGAATCCTGAAAGATGTAAAGTTATAGAGAATGTAGAAAGATGTAAAGTTATAGAGAATGTAGAAAGATGTAAAGTTATAGAGAATGTAGAAAGATGTAAAGTTATTGAGAATGTAGAAAGATGTAAAGTTGTAGAGAATGTAGAAAGATGTAAAGTTATAGAGAATCCTGAAAGATGTAAAGTTATAGAGAATCCTGAAAGATGTAAAGTTATAGAGAATCCTGAAAGATGTAAAGTTATAGAGAATCCTGAAAGATGTAAAGTTATAGAGAATGTAGAAAGATGTAAAGTTATAGAGAATGTAGAAAGATGTAAAGATGTAGAGAATGTAGAAAGATGTAAAGTTATAGAGAATGTAGAAAGATGTAAAGTTATAGAGAATCCTTAAAGATGTAAAGTTATAGAGAATCCTTAAAGATGTAAAGTTATAGAGAATGTAGAAAGATGTAAAGTTATAGAGAATGTAGAAATATGTAAAGTTATAGAGAATCCTGAAAGATGTAAAGTTATAGAGAATGTAGAAAGATGTAAAGTTGTAGAGAATGTAGAAAGATGTAAAGTTATAGAGAATGTAGAAAGGTGTAAAGTTGTAGAGAATGTAGAAAGATGTAAAGTTGTAGAGAATGTAGAAAGATGTAAAGTTATAGAGAATGTAGAAAGATGTAAAGTTGTGGAGAATGTAGAAAGATGTAAAGTTATAAAGAATGTAGAAAGATGTAAAGTTGTATAGAATGTAGAAAGATGTAAAGTTATAGAGAATGTAGAAAGATGTAAAGTTGTGGAGAGTGTAGAAAGATGTAAAGTTATAGAGAATCCTGAAAGATGTAAAGTTATAGAGAATGTAGAAAGATGTAAAGTTGTAGCGAATGTAGAAAGATGTAAAGTTATAGAGAATCCTGAAAGATGTAAAGTTATAGAGAATCCTGAAAGAGGTAAAGTTATAGAGAATGTAGAAAGATGTAAAGTTATAGAGAATGTAGAAAGATGTAAAGTTATAGAGAATGTAGAAAGATGAAAAGTTATAGAGAATACAGAACAGTGGCGGTGCGTCCATAGAGGGCGCAGGAGCGCCGCCCCCTCTCGCTCCGCACCGCCACTGAATACAATACATAGATTCATGCATTGCATGAATCTATGTATTGTTGCTGCCGCCCACTATTCAAATGGCCACCCCCCTGGTGAACGCCATATACGGAAGCTGGTTGGCTTTGGAAGTGCCTAGTAGACCTGGCGGCTCTGACAGGCTTTCCGATTACAGCCTGAGAGCTGTAATCGGCTTCCAAATAGTTAACCAGGGGACACACGGGGCTAAAACTGACAGGCGTCTCAGCTAATCAGGTTCACCGGTTCCGGTTACAAGTTATAGAGAATGTAGAAAGATGTAAAGTTATTGAGAATGTAGAAAGATGTAAAGTTGTAGAGAATGTAGAAAGATGTAAAGTTATAGAGAATCCTGAAAGATGTAAAGTTATAGAGAATCCTGAAAGATGTAAAGTTATAGAGAATCCTGAAAGATGTAAAGTTTTAGGCCTCGTACACACGGCCGAGGAACTCGACGTGCCAAACACATCGAGTTCCTCGGCCAGTTCAGCACTGAAGCCGCCGAGGAGCTCGGCGGGACGAGAGCTCCCATAGAGCAACAAGGAAATAGAGAACATGTTCTCTATTTCCTCGCCGAGCTCCTCGTCGGCTTCCTCGGCCAAAAGTGTACACACGGCCGGGTTTCTCGGCAGAATTCAGCCAGAAACTCGGTCGGAAGCTGAATTCTGCCGAGGAAACTGGTCGTGTGTACGGGGCCATAGAGAATGTAGAAAGATTTAAAGTTATAGAGAATGTAGAAAGATGTAAAGTTATTGAGAATGTAGAAAGATGTAAAGTTATTGAGAATGTAGAAAGATGTAAAGTTGTAGAGAATGTAGAAAGATGTAAAGTTATAGAGAATCCTGAAAGATGTAAAGTTATAGAGAATCCTGAAAGATGTAAAGTTATAGAGAATCCTGAAAGATGTAAAGTTATAGAGAATGTAGAAAGATGTAAAGTTATAGAGAATGTAGAAAGATGTAGAGAATGTAGAAAGATGTAAAGTTATAGAGAATGTAGAAAGATGTAAAGTTATAGAGAATCCTTAAAGATGTAAAGTTATAGAGAATATAGAAAGATGTAAAGTTATAGAGAATCCTGAAAGATGTAAAGTTATAGAGAATGTAGAAAGATGTAAAGTTGTAGAGAATGTAGAAAGATGTAAAGTTATAGAGAATGTAGAAAGGTGTAAAGTTGTAGAGAATGTAGAAAGATGTAAAGTTGTAGAGAATGTAGAAAGATGTAAAGTTATAGAGAATGTAGAAAGATGTAAAGTTGTGGAGAATGTAGAAAGATGTAAAGTTATAAAGAATGTAGAAAGATGTAAAGTTGTAGCGAATGTAGAAAGATGTAAAGTTATAGAGAATCCTGAAAGATGTAAAGTTATAGAGAATCCTGAAAGATGTAAAGTTATAGAGAATGTAGAAAGATGTAAAGTTGTAGCGAATGTAGAAAGATGTAAAGTTATAGAGAATCCTGAAAGATGTAAAGTTATAGAGAATCCTGAAAGAGGTAAAGTTATAGAGAATGTAGAAAGATGTAAAGTTATAGAGAATGTAGAAAGATGTAGTTATAGAGAATGTAGAAAGATGAAAAGTTATAGAGAATACAGAACAGTGGCGGTGCGTCCATAGAGGGCGCAGGAGCGCCGCCCCCTCTCGCTCCACACCGCCACTGAATACAATACATAGATTCATGCATTGCATGAATCTATGTATTGTTGCTGCCGCCCACTATTCAAATGGCCACCCCCCTGGTGAACGCCATATACGGAAGCTGGTTGGCTTTGGAAGTGCCTAGTAGACCTGGCGGCTCTGACAGGCTTTCCGATTACAGCCTGAGGGCTGTAATCGGCTTCCAAATAGTTAACCAGGGGACACACGGGGCTAAAACTGACAGGCGTCTCAGCCAATCAGGTTCACCGGTTCCGGTTACAAGTTATAGAGAATGTAGAAAGATGTAAAGTTATTGAGAATGTAGAAAGATGTAAAGTTGTAGAGAATGTAGAAAGATGTAAAGTTGTAGAGAATGTAGAAAGATGTAAAGTTATAGAGAATGTAGAAAGATGTAAAGTTATAGAGAATGTAGAAAGATGTAAAGTTGTGGAGAATGTAGAAAGATGTAAAGTTATAAAGAATGTAGAAAGATGTAAAGTTATTGAGAATGTAGAAAGATGTAAAGTTGTAGAGAATGTAGAAAGATGTAAAGTTATAGAGAATCCTGAAAGATGTAAAGTTATAGAGAATCCTGAAAGATGTAAAGTTATAGAGAATGTAGAAAGATGTAAAGTTATAGAGAATGTAGAAAGATGTAAAGATGTAGAGAATGTAGAAAGATGTAAAGTTATAGAGAATGTAGAAAGATGTAAAGTTATAGAGAATGTAGAAAGATGTAAAGTTATAGAGAATCCTTAAAGATGTAAAGTTATAGAGAATGTAGAAAGGTGTAAAGTTATAGAGAATGTAGAAAGATGTAAAGTTATAGAGAATGTAGAAATATGTAAAGTTATAGAGAATCCTGAAAGATGTAAAGTTATAGAGAATGTAGAAAGATGTAAAGTTGTAGAGAATGTAGAAAGATGTAAAGTTATAGAGAATGTAGAAAGGTGTAAAGTTGTAGAGAATGTAGAAAGATGTAAAGTTGTAGAGAATGTAGAAAGATGTAAAGTTATAGAGAATGTAGAAAGATGTAAAGTTGTGGAGAATGTAGAAAGATGTAAAGTTATAAAGAATGTAGAAAGATGTAAAGTTGTAGAGAATGTAGAAAGATGTAAAGTTATAGAGAATGTAGAAAGATGTAAAGTTGTGGAGAGTGTAGAAAGATGTAAAGTTATAGAGAATCCTGAAAGATGTAAAGTTATAGAGAATGTAGAAAGATGTAAAGTTGTAGCGAATGTAGAAAGATGTAAAGTTATAGAGAATCCTGAAAGATGTAAAGTTATAGAGAATCCTGAAAGATGTAAAGTTATAGAGAATGTAGAAAGATGTAAAGTTGTAGCGAATGTAGAAAGATGTAAAGTTATAGAGAATCCTGAAAGATGTAAAGTTATAGAGAATCCTGAAAGATGTAAAGTTATAGAGAATGTAGAAAGATGTAAAGTTATAGAGAATGTAGAAAGATGTAAAGTTATAGAGAATGTAGAAAGATGTAAAGTTATAGAGAATGTAGAAAGATGTAAAGTTATAGAGAATCATGAAAGATGTAAAGTTATAGAGAATGTAGAAAGATGTAAAGTTACTGAGAATGTAGAAAGATGTAAAGTTATAGAGAATGTAGAAAGATGTAAAGTTATAGAGAATGCTGAAAGATGTGGAGTCCTAACAAGTGAATACAATTGTAGATTTGTAGAAGATGTAGTTGTACAATTTTAGAGGATTCAGAAGTTGTAGAATGTAGAGTTGTGGAGAGTGTAGAAAGTAGGAGAACATTTTAGAGTTGTAGAAAATGTAATACAATGTAGAAACTGCACTCAGCTGCAACTTCATTCTTCCTTATAGTAAAAGAGAAGTAATATTGTACAGAGAAAGTGCTGAGTAGTCTATGTAGCTGTGACCACAACCCTCCCAGCAGAGGACACAGGATCTGCATTCACTTTCACTGATTATGAGTTGTCGGGTCGTCTTAAAGTGACAGTCTGTGTATGTAGTGGTCTCTGCGTGTTGTTGTGTATGTCTGTAGAGGTCTGTATATGTAAAGGTCTGTATATGTAATGGCCTCTATATGTAGATTTCTATATATGTAGTGGTCTCTATCTGTAGAGGTCTGTATGTGTAGAGGTCTCTGTATGTAGTGGTCTGTATGTGTAGCAGTCTGTATATGTAGTGGTCTCTATCTGTAGAGGTATGTAGAGGTCTCTGTATGTAGTGGTCTGTATGTGTAGCAGTCTGTATATGTAATGGTCTCTATCTGTAGAGGTATGTAGAGGTCTCTGTATGTAGCAGTCTCTATATGTAGTGGTCTATATGTGTAGAGGTCTGTATGTGTAGAGGTCTATATGTGTAGAGGTCTGTATGTGTAGAGGTCTATATGTGTAGAGGTCTATATGTGTAGCAGTCTCTATATGTAGAGGTCTCTGGATCTGTAGTGGTCTGTATGTGTAGCAGTCTCTATATGTAGTGGTCTGTATGTGTAGAGGTCTGTATGGGTAGAATTCTCAATATGTAGTGGTCTGTATGTGTAGAGGTCTGTGTGTGTAGAGGTCTATATGTGTAGCAGTCTCTATCTGTAGTGGTCTGTATGTGTAGAGATCTCTCTCTGTAGCAGTCTGTATATGTAATGGGATGTATATGTAATGGTCTCTATCTGTAGAGGTATGTAGAGGTCTCTGTATGTAGTGGTCTGTATGTGCATGGGTCTTGTGTAGCAGTCTCATCTGTAGCGATCTCTGTACATAGAAGTCTGTGTGTGTGTGTGTGTATAGCAGTCTATATATATATATATATATAGTGATCTGTGTATAGCGATTTATGTGTATATAGCAGTCTCTGTGTGCATATAGCATAGCAGTGTGATATATATATATATATATATATATATATATATATATATATATATATATATATATATATATATATATATATATATATATATATAGTATACAGCGGTCTGTGTGTGTATATAGTGGTCTATGGGTGTATAGCCATATATATATATATATATATATATATATATATATATATATATATATATATATATATATAGTGATCTGTGTGTATAGAGGTCTATATATATATATATACACATAGACCTCTATATATATATATAGACCTCTATACCCAGGGCCGGACTTACCATTGGCCTTGACTGGGCTCAAGCCCAGGGGCCCCACCCAATAGGGGGCCCCCTTTAAAAAAAAAAAAAAAAAAATTTTTTTTTTATTTTTTTTTTTTAGGGGTCCGAAGGTCCCCAGGGCCCCGGACGGCAACCCCCCTTTTTTTTTATTTATTTTTTGTAAAAAAATGTTTTTTTTAATATATTTTTTATTTTTATATATATAATATATATATATATATATATATATATATATATATATATATATATATATATATATATTTTATTATTATTATTAAAGGGCCCAGGGGTCTCCAGGGCCCCCGGATGGCAACCCACCTTTTTTATAAAAAAAATTACATTTTTTTTATATATATATATATATTTTTTTTTTTATTAAAGGGCTCAGAGGTCCCCAGGGCCCCATGTGGCAACCCCCCCCCTTTTTTATTTTTTTTATAAATGTTTATTTTTTTATTTTTGTTTATTTTTTTATTTTTTATTAAAAGGCCCAGAGGTTCCCAGGGGCCCAGAGGTCCCCAGGGCCCCCGGGTTTGGCAACCTCCCTTTTTTTATGTAATTTTTATAAATGTTTTTTTTTTTATTATTAAAGGGCCCAGAGGTTTATTTTTTCTTTTTATTAAAAGGCCCAGAGGTCCCCAGGGCCCCGGATGGCTACATATATTTATATATATATTTGTTTTCTTCTTTATTTCTTCTTTTTTTTGTAAAATCCCCCCCGCTTCTCAATTTGCAGCAGCCCCCACGCTTCTCAATTTCAGGCGGCAGCACCCCCCCTAGGTTCTCTGCTTCAGGGGGCCCATGCCTTAAGCTGTGCAAGGGGCCCCAGAATTCCTGATGGCGGCCCTGCGCATACCTCCCAACACGCACGGATTCTGTGGGACTTTCCCGCACAGACAGCTTCTTCCCGCAGTCCCGCAAAAGGGTTACATTTCCCGCACTGCAAGAGGAGGCAGCACGGAAACAGGAGGAACCGGAGTGGTGTGTGGAGGACTGTGGCTGCTGAAGGGAAGAAAGCCGAGAGCCGGGCTAATGACAGTCTGTGGCCCCGGCTGTTGGCACAGGTGAGAGGCACTCCCCCGCTCACCAACTGCCAAATCCCCCCCCGCTCAACAACTTTAATGCGCTCCCCCCCGCTCAACAACTTCAATTCGCCCCCCCCCCGCTCAACAACTTCGATCCCCCCCAATTCTCGGCTCCAGGGGGCCCCTTCAACACTCAAGCCCAGGGGCCCTCACCACCCTAAGTCCTGCCCTGTCTATACCACAGATCACTACATATATAGACCTCTATTCACACAGATCATTATATATATATATATATATATATGTATATATGTATATATGTATATATATATATATATATATATATATATATATATATATATATATATATATATATATATATATATGTATATAGTGATCTGTGTGTATAGAGGTTTATATATATGTGATATGTGTGTGTATAGAGGTCTATATATATAGTGATCTATGTGTATATAGAGGTCTATAAGTATATAGCGGTCTCTGTGTGTATATAGAGGTCTATGTGTATATAGCTGACTATGTGTGTATATAGAGGTCTATAAGTATATAGCGATCTCTGTATAGCGGTCTGTGTGTGTATATAGCGGTCTATGGGTGTATACCCATATATATATATATATATATCGTGATCTGTGTGTATAGAGGTTTATATATATGTGATCTGTGTGAATAGAGGTCTATGTGTATATAGCTGACTATGTGTGTATATAGCTGACTATGTGTGTATATAGAGGTCTATAAGTATATAGCGGTCTCTGTATAGCGGTGACAGTAGAGGGGGCGATGTGCACAGCAATCAGAAGTGTTCCTTGGCTCTCATCATCCCAGAGCGGCTCCAGCCCTTCCTTCCAGGCACTTCCTTCCTTCCTCCTCAGTATTGGGCTGCTGGGAGGGCTGTGAGGATATAAAGTTGGGGCAGAGTGAGAAATGACACAGACTTGTATTAGCGGAGCTCTCAGAACTTCTCCGCTCCGCTCTTTAGACTTTGCGCTGCGCCAGGCACCCCGCTCCGCGCCCCGCTCCTCCTCTCCTCCAGCGCAACATGCGGTCCCTCTGCCTCCTGTGGGCTCTGCTCGCCCTGGCACAGTCGGCTCCTGTGGATGAAGTCAGCTCCACCTCGGAGTTCGTATGCCTGGACACAGACTGCTACTCCATATCCTGGGAGAAGAAGAAATTTACTAAAGCCAAGACTGTGTGCGAAGCGAGGAACGGGCAGCTGATGACAGTGCGGAACTCGGTGCAGGCAGATGTCATCTCTATGTTTCTCCTGAAAGGAGAGAAGGAGGTCAAGGTCTGGATAGGACTGGAACAGCCCTTTAAAAATCGATGTACAGATGTCTTCAAGCCTCTGAGGGGCTTCACATGGGTGAGTGGAGACAGTGATACAGACTACACCAACTGGAGGGGCCCTGGGGAGAAGAAGTGTGGGGCCCAATGTGTCACTGTCCACAAGGATGGCACTTGGGGAGAGACTGACTGTGATTCCAAGGCTGATGGGTACTTGTGTGAATTAAATTATAAAGATTTGTGCAACCAACTTAACCTGATACCAGACTTGAACATCACGTATTCGCACACGTCCCTTGGCCTTGGCCGTAGTGGGGGTTATGTTTTCCCACTGGGCACCCATGCCCACATATCCACCATTCAGGACTCTCTGCAATGCACCAGAGATGGTGATGGGCCAATGCAATGGAGGCGTCTAACCCCAGGACCTTGGGATTGCAGTATAGAGAATGGGGGCTGCGAGAATGATTGTGTGGTGGAAGACGGCACCCCTAAATGTACATGCCCCCCAGAGACACAACTGAAAGAAGATAGCCGGACTTGTGTCGAACCGTGTCACCCCAACCCTTGTAGTCAACTTTGTTCTCCAATATCCGACTCGCCCGGATTCATTTGCATATGCCTAGAGGGCTATAATCTTCTAGATGATGGAAGGACTTGTATAGATATCGACGACTGTGCGGACAAACCCAACATCTGCGACCACCACTGTACCAACACCATCGGTAGCTTCGTCTGTGGCTGCAAACCTGGAATGGATTTGGTGACCACCCCCGACTGTGATAACGCAGACGGGTGTCCATCGGAATGTGTGGACATCAACGAGTGTGAAGGTCCAACGGCCCTGTGTGAGCAGGACTGTGAAAACTTCGAGGGGGGCTACCGGTGTTTCTGCTTCGAAGGCTTTGTGGTGGACAAGCAAAACCCCAACAAGTGCAAAAGGTTCTGCAACACTTCCAGCTGCAAGGCCGAGTGCGACCACAACGACATGCACAAATGCGAGTGTCCAGATGGCTACATAGTGGACCAGGACGATGACGAGAAGACCATCTGCACTGACGTCGATGAATGCGAGAATAACCCTTGCGACTATGGCTGTACCAATTTATTTGGGTCCTATAAATGTACCTGTCCGGAGGGTTATATAGTCCATGGCGCCGAATGCAAATCTGAGGGCAAACGCAAGCCTCCTCCGCCAGATATCCACAGCCTACAGCCGGCCATGTTGCTGGGGATATGCATTGGAGTTATATCCATATTAACTGTCCTGATAGCCATCCTGTGCCACATGCTGAGGAAGCACTACATGGAGCAGCATGCCTTGGACTACAAGACGAAACAATCTGAGTCAGATGTCAGACTGCAGCAAGTGAAGACAGATGCACAGAGGAAATATTAATGCCATAGACTCTTCTTCATACCTGGAACTTATAGACTATACCATGCTGCCTCTGGGTACAGTGAGTAGATATAGCTAAAAACTTTGGCCCTAAAGGGCAACCAAAAGGCAAAACTCCATCGGGTTTTTATTGCCGTCACCTTCTCTAGTGACCTGAAAACCAGAATGAGTGAAAATCCCAAATTTGGTGGTCACCAGAAGAGGAATAGAGGGGAAACCTTCAGATGGGGACACTAGTTCTGGTGACAACCTTGCAGGGATTTCCTCTCACTTCTTGTGGTATCTATGGGACAGGAAGTGAAGGGAAATCTCCCCAAGGGGACACAAATGGCAAAAAAACTGACAGGGGTTATAATCCCTAAAAAAACTGTTTTGCCTTCAGTTCTGCTTTAAATTGGGGGCTGAATT
The DNA here is from genome assembly GCF_905171775.1 of Rana temporaria. Classification (NCBI taxonomy): domain Eukaryota; kingdom Metazoa; phylum Chordata; class Amphibia; order Anura; family Ranidae; genus Rana; species Rana temporaria. The sequence continues at coordinate 461,739,376 of NC_053492.1, read as the reverse complement.
AGAGGATGGGACAGTTGCCTTGTTGTATCAGCAGCAATACTTCCTCTTTTTGTAACTAAACAATTGGAGGCAGTATTATAAGGCTGCATTGCGGGCAGAATCGCAGAGCGGTTCTGCCTTGGTTGTCGCACGATCAATCGCACTGCAATCGCGACAAACCGCATTGCGTGAAGCTTTAGCCCAAAAAAGTTCAAGAGCTTTGCGTGATGCGGTCTGCCACGATTACAGCGCGATTCATCGTGACGGAACCGCACTGCATTTTTAGGTGCCGTTGAATCGAATGCCATCTGAAATGCGCGCTGTGCGATTTGCCTTTTGACCAGAGCGTTTTAAATATGTGCGAGTCGCACTACTTTGGTTTGACTTTCACGAGACTTGAGTGCCTTAGACTGCAATGTAAACCCTCAAAAGTCATGTGAAAGTCGCACTCAAATCTTATACATGCGACAGTTGTGTAACAGTTGCCCATTATCATTGGTCTAAGCCAAAGTCGCCGCTATTCTGCATGCAATTTAAAACGCCCAAGTTTGAATACAGCCTGGGGCTCCATTCACACATGTAGGACTTTTAAAATTTCGCGACTTTGTAGTGCAACTTTGATACAACTTTGACGCAACTTTGGATGGGTGTGACTTGGATGTGACTTTGGCTCCGACCAATGATAACAGACAACTGTTGCCCAACTGTCACATGTATAACATTCAGGTGCGACTTTCATGTGACTTTTGAGGGTTTACAATGCAGTCTAGGGCACTGCAGTCGCATGAAACTCAGACGAAAGTTGTGCAGGAAACTTTTTAAGGTCGCTGCGACTTTTAAGTTGCACATTTTATTGAAAGGTTGTCACTGAAAAACATAGGGTGCGACTTGTCATGCGACTTTAGTGTACGAGGTCGCATGACAAATCGTACAAGTGTGGCCTCTTCGGGTTCCTGTAATCACGAATACTCCCTTATTAAATAACTCCAGCCGTACACAGTCACTTTTTCTTTTAGCTTGGATTTGTCAGATCAACAACATCTGGAGTTGATTTACTAAAGGAGTCGAGGCTTTGCAAAGGTATGATTCACTTAGTAGATACGGAGAGTCTGTGTTCATCTCCAAAATCTTATCGCGTCCAAGAGAAATAAAAAAGCAGGACTTTTGCTTGCACGTGATTGGATAATTGAAGTGAACACAACTTCACTTAAGCTGAGAGAGCGTACATGTTACTAAGTAAAGAGTCGTGTTCTTAGTAAATCAGCCCTCTGCCCCCTTACTACTAGTGGGGGCATTTTTTTTACAGTCCATTCTTATTAAATCCATGTCCATCCATTATGTCCATCATCCAGTTATGTGGAGCATGTCCATTATCCAGGTGGCTAGAACATGTCCATCATCCAGTTATGTGGAGCATGCCCATCATTCAAGTGGGTAGAACATGTCCATCATCCAGTTGGGTAGAATATGTCCATCATTCAGTTGGGTAGAACATGCCCATCATTCAAGTGGGTAGAACATGTCCATCATCCAGTTGGGTAGAATATGTCCATCATTCAGTTGGGTAGAACATGTCAATCATGCAGTTGGGTAGATCATGTCCTTCATCCAGGTGGGTAGAACATGTCCACTATCCAGTTGGGTAGAACATGTCCATCATCCAGTTGGGTAGAACATGTCCATCATCCAGTTGGGTAGAACATGTCCATCATCCAGTTGGGTAGAACATGTCCACCATCCAGTTGGGTAGAACATGTCCATCATCCAGTTGGGTAGAACATGTCCATCATCCAGTTGGGTAGAACATGTCCACCATTCAATTGGGTAGAACATGTCCACCATCCAGTTAAGTAGAACATGTCCACAATCCAGTTGGGTAGAACATGTCCATCATCCAGTTGGGTAGAACATGTCCATCATCCAGTTGGGTAGAACATGTCCATCATCCAGTTGGGTAGAACATGTCCATCATCCAGTTGGGTAGAACATGTCCACCATCCAGTTGGGTAGAACATGTTCACCATCCAGTTGGGTAGAACATGTCCTTCATCCAGTTGGGTAGAACATGTCCATCATCCAGTTGGGTAGAACATGTGCATCATCCAGTTGGGTAGAACATGTCCATCATCCAGTTGGGTAGAACATGTTCACCATCCAGTTGGGTAGAACATGTCCTTCATCCAGTTGGGTAGAATATGTCCATCATCCAGTTGGGTAGAACATGTGCATCATCCAGTTGGGTAGAACATGTCCATCATCCAGTTGGGTAGAACATGTCCACCATCCAGTCGGGTAGAACATGTCCTTCATCCAGTCGGGTAGAACATGTCCTTCATCCAGTTGGGTAGAACATATCCTTCATCCAGTTGGGTAGAACATGTCCACCGACCAGTTGGGTAGAACATGTCCTTCATCCAGTTGGGTAGAACATGTCCTTCATCCAGTTGGGTAGAACATGTACACCGACCAGTTGGGTAGAGCATCATCACACTACATGGTAGGCTAAATCTGAAGAGAAGGCTTTGGGCCCATTGAGCATCACATGCGTTGATGTGCGTTGGCATGCTGCGTTGTGCATTGCATCTTAATATGTACTTTCTCCTCACTGCCTGGAACCTGCAAAGGATCTACGGTGCAGCAGAGGAGCCAAACGTATGCTGGCTCGCTGTTTATGCTTTGCATTGAGGCGCTTTGCACTGACACACATGACCGTCAGGTCAGTAAATTTACGAACGGTTTGCAAAATCCATCGTTTTTGCTTCTGTCCATGAATGTCTATTACACAACGTTACGATTACCGTGCGTTGCGTCATGTTATGCGAAAAAATTAGGGCTTGCTCTACTTTTTCCAGTGCTAACCAACACATATCAGCCCAACACACCAGGGGATGTTGTTTAGCATGGAATATATTAATCTGACCATACACCATACAATTTGATTGTACAATCTTCTTTAGCTCTAAGATCCACTAGGTAGTGATTTGTTACAAACTTGATACAAAACTGCCTGATTTTTTACAAATGGATTGTAGTTTAGGTTGTCCTCATATTGCATAGCTTGGGTGTATGTAAAGGTGATTGTACAGAGATTGTAGAATCAGATTGTATAGTGTATGGCGAGGTTCAGATCTGTGTGCATGGCTAGCTTTATTCTGTTTTTTATTTACTTAAACAGAAGAGTGTTCAATGCAGTCATGTTGCCGATGTCTTGGCAACACAACTGCAGTGGCGTCACTAAGGTTTGTGTCACCTGGTGCAATAAAACAGGGTGTTCCCCCCCCCCCCCCGCCACAGTGCCATGGTGTCACCCCTCAACCCCCCAGCTAGCCTGCCAAAGTACTATGGTGTCAAATTCAGCCCCCCTGCCACAGTGCCTTGGTGTCACCCCTCAACCCCCCCCCCAGCTCCCCAGCTAGCCTGCCAAAGTACTATGGTGTCAACTTCAGCCCCCCTGCCACAGTGCCTTGGTGTCACCCCTCAACCCCCCCCCAGCTAGCCTGCCAAAGTACTATGGTGTCAACTTCAGCCCCCCTGCCACAGTGCCATGGTGTCACCCCCCCTAGCCAACCATAGTACCATAGTGTTAACCCAGCTGCCATAGTGCCCCCCCACGCTAACATGCCATAGTACCATGTTTTCAACCCTGCCCCCCCCCCCCGCTGCCACAGTGCCATGATGTGCCCCCCCCCCCTCGCTGGTCTTCCATAGTACCATGGTGTCAACCCTGCCCCCCCCGCTAGCCTGCTATAGTACCATGTTCTCACCCCCTCACCCCCTCATTTCCCTGGTGTCACCCACTCTAGGCCTGCCATAGTGCCATGATGTGCCCCCCCCTCGCTGGTCTTCCATAGTACCATGGTGTCAACCCTGTCCCCGTCCCCCCCCTGCTAGCCTGCTATAGTACCATGTTGTCACCCCCTCCCCCCCTCATTTCCCTGGTGTCACCCACTCTAGGCCTGCCATAGTGCCATGATGTCACCCCCCTCGCTGCCATGGTGTCAACGTGTTACCCCCCTTCTGCTAGCCATGGTGTCACATCCCAACATTCCCCTCCCCCACTAGCTAGCTAAAGTGCTAGCAGGTGTCAGCCGGGTGCTGTACGCCCCCCCTCCCCCCCCCCCATAGCAACACCACTGCATGACTGTTTATTTAGCTCAATAAATAAACTGAAGATGTGTCCACACTGAATACCCAATCATGTGCAAACTCATGGGGGGGGGGGGGGTGTAGAGGAAGATTTGAGGAGTTAAACAGATTTTTTTTGTTCAGTACCTTCCAATACAAAAGCATTTAACCCTTTCAGTGCAGAGCAGCCTCATTGCAAGGGAAGATCTTTGTTTTCGTAAGAGTTCAGCTTTAAATATAAACAAACATAACCCCCCCCCCCCTCCATACCGTATATACACTGCGTACAAGGGGAAAGTATATGAAGTATTGAGGCTGCAGAATCCTACAATAGACGCACCTCTCCGGCGCTGTCACTTTAAGACCGGAATTTAAAGGGGTAAACTTGTCATTAAACTTTATGTAGAAATACGTTGCTGAGTGTGATCGGGGGGGACACTTCCCCTATGAGATTTATGGAGCTGTTATCCATGCCAACCAATCAAATTGTTTATAAATGTGTATAGAGCAGCAGTAGAGTATTGTAACATGCTAGCCGTCAATTGGCAGAAGGTTTGGAGTGTAAATAATACACTTTATTAGCTAACTTAAAGTAGAACTAAAGGCAAAACGTATTTTTTGGATCGAATAAGGTAGGATTATTTTTTTCCTTGAATTTCGCCGATTTATATCCCCACTGGGTACATTTCTCTTCACTTCCTGTCCCATAGACACAACAGGAAGTGAGAGGAAATCCTTCCAAAGTGAGGACTCACCAGAACTCGTGTCCCCATTGGAAGATTTTCCCTCTATTCCTCTTCTGGTGATCACCCAAAATATAGGATTTTCTTTCACTTGCTGTAGACAAGTAGAGAGGGTGAATCTCCTTAACGGGGGGCACAGACAGCAATCAAAACCTGACAGGGGTTCTAATCATTCTCCACTCTATCCAAAAAAAAAGAAAGAAAGTTTTGCCTTTAGTTATACTTGAAGTTATTAAAGCTTTTGGGATAACTTAGATCAGGGGTTGACAAATTTGCTTGGAATCTAGGAGCCAGCTAAAAAAGTTAGGAGCCAGAAAACGCACCGCGTCCCGACGAGCTTGCGCGCAGAAGCGAACACATACGTGAGCAGCGCCCGCATATGTAAACGGTGTTCAAACCACACATGTGAGGTATCGCCGTGATTGGTAGAGCGAGAGCAATAATTCTAGCCCTAGACCTCCTCTATAACTCAAAACATGCAACCTGTAGATTTTTTTAAACGTCGCCTATGGAGATTTTAAAGGGTAAAAGTTTGTAACCATTCCACTAGCGGACGTAATTTTGAAGCGTGACATGTTGGGTATGAATTTACTCGGCGTAACATTATCTTTCATAATATTAAAAAAAAATGGGGATAAATTTACTGTTGTCTTATTTTTTACTTAAAAAAATTGTAATTTTTTCCCAAAAAAGTGCGCTTGTAAGACCGCTGCGCAAATACGGCGTGACAGAAAGTATTGCAACGATCGCCATTTTATTCTCTAGGGTGTTAGGATAAAAAAAAATATATAATGTTTGGGGGTTCTAATTAGAGGGAAGAAGATGGCAGTGAAAATAGTGAAAAATGACATTAGAATTGCTGTTTAACTTGTAATGCTTAACTTGTAATACCAACGGCCACCACCAGATGGCTCCAGCTTACACATCTGGTGGTAATAACTTGTAATACCAACGGCTCACCACCAGATGGCTCCAGCTTACACATCTGGTGGTAATAACTTGTAATACCAACGGCTCACCACCAGATGGCTCCAGCTTACACATCTGGTGGTAATAACTTGTAATACCAACGGCTCACCACCAGATGGCGCCAGCCATGGCGACCGGGATTTGTCGAGCCCTGACTTAGATCTCTACCCCAGATCTCTACCCCAGGTTTTATACAATATATACATTCATTAACCCTAAACAAGGGATCTAAGTTATCCTGAAAGCTTACTTCTTTAATAACTTGTTAGCCAAAAAAAGGATATCACTTGGGGGCATTTTTGAAAGAAAAAAAAAACTGCTGAACAATTCACTCAGTGAAAGTGTGTGTACATTCGTTGGGGCAAAAACAAATGTTATTAATCTATTTCCTGGGCTTGTTGAACATTTTACATTGATTTAAAATGGAAAATACTGCATTTAGCCACTAGAGGGTGCTACGTATTGGCCAATACAGGAAATACAGTAGCCTAATAACACAACATTTTTGGCTTTATGTTTGCATTATTTATCCACTAGGTGGTGCTATGTATTCTACGAAATTCCCTATGATGCTTAGCACCAACCAGTGGCTACATTTTTGTTTTTAAATCAATGAAAAAAAAATTGGCCAATACAAGAAATAGCCTAATAGCACTCCTTTTTTTGGCCCTATGTTTGTAGCATTTATGTACTAGATGGCGCCTTAGTATTACATGTAATTTCCTATAACACTTAGCACCATCTAGGGGCTAAATGTGGCATTTTGCAGTTCAAATCAATGAAACATATTTGGCCAATACAGGAAATAGCGTAAAAACACGTTTTTTTTTGGCCCTACATTTGCAACATTTATGTACTTATTGGTGCCTAAGTATTATACAAAATGTCCTAAAAAAACTATTTTTTTGGCTCTATTTTTTTATAATGTATCCACTAAATGGCGCCTAAGTATTATTTTTCTATAACACTTAGCACCATCTAGTGGCTAAATTGTGTATTTTTAATTTTAAATCAATGCAGAACATTCAACCAGCAAAGGAAATAGCCCAATAACACATTTTTTTTGGCCCTATGCTTGCACCATTTGTCCACTAGGTGGTGCAAAATATTCCATGAAATTTCCTACAATGCTTAGCACCATCTAGTGGCTAAATGTGGTATTTTTTGTTTTAAATCAATAAAAAACACGTGGCCAATACAAGTAATAGCCTAATAACACTCATTTTTTTGGCCCTATGTTTGCAACATTTATGTACTAAATGGTGCCTAAGTATTATACAAAATTTCCTATAACACCTAGCACCATCTAGTGGCGAAATGTGGAATTCTGCAGTTCAAATCAATGAAAAACATTTGCCCGACAAAGGAAATAGCCTAATAACATTCATTTTTTGGGCCCTATGTTTGCAGCATTTATGTACTAGATGGCACCTAAGTATTATACAAAATTTCCTATAACACTTAGCACCATCTAGTGGCTAAATTGTGTATTTTTCATTTAAAATCAATGCAAAACATTCAACCAGCAAAGGAAATAGCCTAATAACACATTTTTTTTTGGGCTCTATGTTTGTACCATTTATCCACTAGATGGCTCTAAATAGTATACAAAATTTCCTATAATATTTTGCATTATCTAGCGGCCAAAATGTGGTATTTTCCAGTTCAAATCAATAAATGAGATGCTATAAGTACATTCGACCAGTACAGGAAATAGCCCAATAACATGTTTTTTTTTTGCCTCATTCACACAGAATGAATGTATAGGCACTTTCACTAGGTAAATAGCTATGTGTTTTTTTTTTGTTTTTTTAATAAATACACCCCTAAAACTCAAACCTTTCTGCATACTTGAGTATATAAATAATGAAGAACGCCAGAAAACATGTTGAACTTTATGGTACACAAATCATTTTTTTTAATGTCATTTGGAAAGCCCAGTTTAGCTCTTGATGGCAAGCTCCAATGATGAGAATACTATTGACACTGTAGCCGGGACTGTCTGTGATCCCTCTTCTGGAAAGCTGGGATGTGATTGGCTACAGCCAAGGAGGAGCGATACGTTGGTTCAAGTATAAAAACAAGACGGTTTTTCCATTGCCTGTATGGAGTGTGGAAACCGCATGTAACTGTTCTTGTCTGCTCTCCGGAGAGAAGGGCAGAGAGTCATACTGCTTAGATTAAGTTACGCTTGGCGTTCGTCTGACTCAAAAAGCATGTGACCGAAAATAATCCTCCAGGAAGTCATAAGCAGATACAGCCCTTCCACGGAAACATGTGCTGAGATAAATACATAAGCGCCCATTACCCACTTCTTGCCATTTGCTTGGCTGTCTCTGGCGTCAGAATTTTTTCGAATAAAGACTGAAAGCAGGCAGGGTGATGTCATTGTTTCTTGTTCTGTGTCAGTGACTCGAAAAAAGAACCAATGCCATGGGGTGATGACTGGCAGGCAACTAGTATTTTCGGGAGATGCTGAGCAATGGCAGCTGTGTGTAAAAGTTGTCATTAATGCTGCTTGTTCGTTCTGACATTGTCTTACAGTTTACTACAAGGGTCAGTCCATCCTAAAGTGATATTTTGTTTCCTGGTAGATGACCGAGAGTTAAAGTGGAAGTACATCCTAGAACAAAACAGTCTTGTAACATGTAAACCTTGGTAAATACATAGCAACATGTGTGCGTTCTTGTTGTCCAGCAATGCATTTGAAACTGATGGCTATGTACCAGTGACATCATGCAACTTATGAGGATCATGGTATCCACCAGACCATAAATCATGGTATCCACCAGAGAACAGATCATGGTATCCATCAAATCAGAGATCATGGTGTCCACCAGACCATAGATCATGGTGTCCAACAGATCAGAGATCATGGTGTCCACCAGATCAGAGATCATGATGTCCACCAGACCATAGATCATGGTGTCCACCAGATCAGAGATCATGGTGTCCATCAGTATACAGATCTTGGTATCCACCAGACGACAGATCATGGTATCCACCAGACCATAAATCATGGTATCCACAAGACGACAGATCATGGTATCCATCAGATCACAGATCATGGTGTCCACCAGATCAGAGATCATGATGTCCACCAGACCATAGATCATGGTGTCCACCAGATCAGAGATCATGGTGTCCACCAGACCATAGATCATGGTGTCCACCAGATCAGAGATCATGGTATCCATCAGTACACAGATCTTGGTATCCACCAGACGACAGATCATGGTATCCATCAGATCAGAGATCATGGTGTCCACCAGATCAGAGATCATGGCGTCCACCAGTATACAGATCTTGGTATCCACCAGACGACAGATCATGGTATCCACCAGACCATAAATCATGGTATCCACCAGACGACAGATCATGGTATCCACCAGACCATAAATCATGGTGTCCACCAGATCAGAGATCATGGTGTCCGTCATCAACCCTGTCCTCAGGGCCCACTAACAGGCCAGGTTTGCAAGATAACTGAAATATATCACAGGTGATATCATTTGCTGCTCAGTGATTGCAGTACTCTAGTCTGCATCTCCCCAAGGTAAAACATACAACCTGGCCTGTTAGTGGGCCCTGAGGACAGGGTTGATGACCAATGCACTAGACCACAGATCCTGGTAACCGCCAGAACACAGATCATGGTATCCACCAGACCACAGATTATGGTATCCACCGGACCACAAATCATGGTATCCACCAGACAATAGATCATGATATCCACCAGACCATAAATTATAGTATGCACCAGACAACAGATCATGGTTTCCAACAGACCATAGATTATGATGTCCACCAGATCAGAGATCATGGTTTCCACCAGACCACAGATCTTGGTATCCACCAGACCACAGATCTTGGTATCCACCAGACCACAGATCTTGGTATCCACCAGCCCTTTGATCATGGTATTCACTAGACAACAGATCATGCTGTCTAACAGACCAGAGATCTTGGTATCCACCAGACCACAGATTATGTCATCCATCAGACCATAGATCATGGTATCCACCAAACCACAGATCAGGGTATCCACCAGGGCCACTGGAGCCCCAACATTTTATTCTTTGTACCCAGAGTTGCTCCTGATCTAGTAGGATTCTAGAAACACCCCATGTTGCCCTGTATAAGCAAAGTCTTCTATCTTTAGGGGACTCCATTGGTGAGGTCTATGCTTTTGGTTTCTTGCATCTGCACTCTTGTTGTGTCCACTAGAAAGGGTTCCAGCTCTCCTTGTTCATTGTAAATGATTTTAGATTATAGATAATGTAACAGGAGATGCTGGAACACCAAATGTGAATGGAGACACCCAAAACCCCCAGGTAGAAAGGAGTCCGGATTCAGGCTGGGTTCACACTACTACACTACTTTCATCCTACTTTGCTCTGTGTTCAATGTTTCCCTATGAGAGCGTCTTGTAGCGTCCTACACAAGTCGGTTCGACTTTGAAAATGCTCCCTGTACTACTTTTGGTCCTACATTGATCCTACTTCAGGCCCATTGAATATCATTGAAGTCGGACCAAAGTAGGAGCCTGTTCATGAAAGTAGGATGGATGTAGGACCAATGTAGGATAAATGTAGGACCAATGTAGCAGAGCAAAGTAGGATGAAAGTAGTGTAGTAGTGTGAACCCAGCCTCATGGCTTGAAGAACTTTCGGATCATTCAAAATATATTAGATACAGGGGGCTCATCTATAGCCAAGTATCACTTTTGGATGGACTGACCCTTTAAGTTGCAGGCTTTGTACTATATGTAAATATAACATATTACAGTGTAGATGAACAGTCTCTGAATATGGGCATCACTCATCATCATGCAGAGAACACAAGCTAGGTTTTGTGTAGTGGTTCTGCACTAGTTAGTAATATATGTGAATAATTATTTATTGTGTAGACCTTGTACAGCTTTGTACAGTATGTGTGTTCTTTTATTTTTTCTGTAAATTTACTTGTGTTGTTACAAATTAGTATTTTATATCAATAAATATTTTATGATTTGTTGTTATAGTGATGTGTTTCAGTGCCAACATTTATTGTGTGAAATATTATGATATAAAAAAATATAAAAATTGGTATAAACATTGAAGTGGACCTTCCCCCCCCCCCCCCTGTATGTATTGGGCATTGTTGCACTCCTTCCCCCCTCCGTAATCTTTCCTTTAATTGTTTCGCTTTTTTTTTTGTTCGCCCCATCCTGGCATTCTTGCCTAAGTGCCTCACACATCATTGACTTTGCCACCCAATGAGAAAAAAAATACAAATTAAAAAACCCTCCTAATTAAAAGCAACTCCACCTAAAAAAAAAAATCACATATTAAAAATTGTCCCTGTATAAAAGTAAAAAAATGAATGATGCATCTGAACTTTAGGGAAAGAAAATATTTAGTTAAAAAGTATTATATATATATATATATATATGATAAGAAATTAAAGCTGTGCTGCGTTGCACTAATGATATCTCTTATTGGTGATCAATAATCAATAAAGTGATTCTAAGTGAGAAGGAGATTATATTAAATAATCTACAGAGGTCAGCTGTGAGCTGATGAATACCTATGGTTGAAAAACTGTGATATACATCATTAGAAATTTGCTAATACTATGAATATTATGCAAAATCACTAATGCTGTAAATAAAATAGAGTCCATTTGTGGTGAAATAGTCGTGACTTCAAGACGAATTAACACTCAAGAAGAAGTGCCAAGAGATTAGATAAAGTTCCTCCACCTCTTATTACAGATCTCCTTATGCATGGATCTCTTATTATGGAGATAATTGTGCAGTCACTAATCCAATTGGAGAAATATTAAAGATATCCCAATAGGTAAATAGGTCTGTTTACCTGAAGCAGCGGTTCCATAATATATTCCTTCCCCGTTTCCCGTCCTGGCCCTACACTAAAATCCTCTACCAGTGGGTTTAACCTCCCTGGCGGTATGATTCTTTCAGAAAAAACATGCTGAAAGCGGTACCATTATTTTGCAAGGAAATTTGGTGTTTTATACTGTAGGTCTGTAATTTTTAGAAATAACTCACTTAAATCTGACCAAACAAGAGTCTAGTAGGCATCCCGGGTATGAAATTTTTTTAAAAACAAAATGATAAATTATAATATAATAAATAATTATAAATAATTATAACAAATAATAATATAATTATAATAAAATTATTCAATAATGTAATCAAATCAAAATCACTGAAATTTGCTCAGTTGCAGAATTGTCGCTGTCATTATTTTTTTTTTTTATGACGAATTTCCCCGCAAATCGCTATCGCACAATTCTGCAAGTGATTATAATTTATTATCGCTGTTTTTTAGCTGATCTAAAACTATTTTTGACATAAAGGGACACTTTTGGTTGCTATGGACAATCTACAGTTTTCAGGGAGAAAGAAATGTTTTTATTATATAAAATGACATGCAGGACACTGGGCAGACCACTAGGGACAAGGGGGGGGGGGTGTGTATTTTTTACATTCAGTACTGTAATCTATAAGATTACAGTATACTGTATGTAAAGTGTTTGTTTACTTTTTTGAATTTGGCGCCGTTCTCTGTCCCTGTGCGTCGTAACGTCGCAGGGAACGGAGATCGGCGGCACAGGAGGACGCTGTGTGAATCGAGCGAGGTCCCGCTCGCTCACACAGCGCGGTGGCATCGCTGGATCCAGGGACAAGGTAAGTAAACAGTGCCTGTGGATCTAGCGAGGCAAGCCGAGACTGACTCGGGGTTACCGCTCGCAGCAGGAAAATCTAACCCCGAGTCAGACTCGGGAATACCGCCAGGCAGGTTAAAGTGGATGTATACCCCAAAAATTGTTTTTGCTGTCACAATGTAGAGCAAAATATTTCCTATCATCTGTGCCCAGTCTTGCCACACAGAGTTAATCCCGCTCTGAGCAATTCTCTTTTATTGTTCAGTGAGATAAAGCGGTCTTAGGCTTCGTACACACAACCGTTTTCCTCGGCAGAATCCATCAAGAAACTTGGTGGCAGAGCTTTTTTGCCGAGGAAAACGGTCGTGAACAAGTTCTCTTTTTACTCGTCGGGAGTCTCAATTTCCTCGCCGTGTTTCTCGTCGGGCTGGTTTTTCGACGAGAAACACGTTTGTGTGTATGCTTAGAGACCCGTGCATGCTTAGAATAAAGTATGAGACGGGAGCGCACCATCGGTAAAAGTAGCGTTTGTAATGGAGATAGCACATTTGTCACGCTGTAACAGACTGAAAAGTGCAAATCGTCTATCACCAAACTTTTACTTAACACGCAGTAACACGAGATTAGCAAAAGCAGCCCCAAGGGTTGTGCCAGTGGAATCGAACTTCCCCTGCTGTCGTATGTGTTGTACGTCACCGCGTTTGAGAACGACGAGATTTGGTCTTGACAGTGTGTACGCAAAGAAAGCTTGTCAAGTTTCTCGACAAGCCTAACAAGGAACTCGTCGAGGAAAACTATGTTTCATTTACGAAGAGTTCCTCGGTCGTGTGTACAAGGCCTCACAGAGAAAAACCTTAGTCCGTTTTGCCCCCTTGCTGTGAGTGACAGGTTATTAACATATCTCATGCACTAGCCTGGAGACAGGCATTATTTTTTAATTCCCACCCCCACTCCTTTTCTGAAGTCATGTGGTTACTTTTCTGGATTTTGACTGGATGTTAGTGATCATAGCAGAATTTAGTGTGAGGAAAAAATGCATGTTGACAAGGGGAGTGTAGAGGAGTGCAGGGAGTCTACTGACATCACGACTCCACCCACAGAGCTCCAGACAACAGATCCACCCACAGAATCTGCAGTTTTTCAGTTTTTATAACAGACAGAGGGGAGACATTTGACAGGTAAGGATACATGCAGGAGGCATCTATATCCTTATAGATCAGCACCATGGCAGTAGTTTAGAAAGGATGAGAGTGGGTTTACATCCACTTTAAATACCACCCTCCACCCCCCTATTGGGCGCCTGGTTTGGCGCCAAAGGATGGGAGGAGCGGACGCTTCAATTGCATCCAACCGCGTGGCAAGGTCGCGCCGGAAGTGACGAAATTTATGCAGTGGAAAAAAACAGAAGTGATGCTGATGCGTCAACGGCACACTGGAAATGACGCACAGGCATCAGATCCAGTGAGCCGGAGACACCGTCAGGCTGTCGTACTGGGTTATAACTGTAAAGCAGTACTTTAAACAGTATATCAATCTGGGTGCTTTGCAAAAGCTGACCTTGGCACGCCCTGCTGTTTACTTACCAGATACAACTAATAGTGATGTCTTCTTAATCCCTGGCGGGAAGGCGGGATGGAGGCTCTGCACTACACTCTGAGGTGACTTCCTGTCTTCCTCTTGGGGACTATATACAGGCGCCAGGACATTATCATTAACCTATTTATAAAGATTGCCATTTATAATAATTTACTGGAAATATTGTTTCCAAATAATAAAGTAAGAATAAACCTGTACAATATATTACATTTGTGTTTCTTCCACCCCTCCCAGGTATAATGGGCCAGATTCACGAACAATTACGGCGGCGTAACGTATCCCCTTTACGTTACGCCGCCGCAAGTTTTCAGCGTAAGTGCTTGATTCACAAAGCACTTGCCTGTAAACTTGCGGCGGCGTAGCGTAAAGACGTCCGGCGCAAGCCCGCCTAATTGAAATGGGGCGTGTACCATTTAAATTAGGCGCGTTCCCGCGCCGAACGTTCTGCGCATGCTCCGTTAGGAAATTTCCCGCCGTGCTTTGCGCGAAATTACGGCGCCCCGATGTGTTTTTTGAACGCCGATGTGCGCAACGTACTTTCGTATTCCCGGACGTCTTACGCAAAAAAAAAAAAAATTGAAATTCGACGCGGGAACGACGGCCATACTTTAACATGGCTGGTCTAAATGTAAGCCATGAAAAAGCAGGCTTATGTTTGCGACGGGAAAAACCGACTAGCGACGACGTAAGAGAATGCGACGAACGCGCGTACCTTTGTGGTTTGTCGTAAATCGCTAATTAGCATACCCGACGCGGAAAACGACGCAATCTCCACCCAGCGGCCGCCGAAGTATTGCATCCTAAGATCCGAAGGCGTACGAAGCCGTACGCCTGTCTGATCTTAGCCAAATGCCGTCGTATCTTTGTTTGTGAATTACAAATAAAGATACGACGCGGCAAATTTGAAAGTACGCCGAAGTATCAGCAGATACTCCGGCGTACTTTTTCTGTGAATCTGGCCCAATGTGTATAATATGTATTAAGCCGCGCGTACACACGACAATTTTTCGTGTCATGGAAAAAACAAAGTTTTTCTCAACGTGATTCCTCTCAAGCCTGCCTTGCAAACACACGATCGTGATAAAAATAAATGCTCGAGCAAAGCGCGGTGACATACATACAACACGTACGACGGCACTATAAAGGGGAAGTTCCATTCGAATAGCGCCACCCTTTGGGCTGATTATGAAGATTTCCCCATCTCATAACTTGCTTCTGAGCATGCGCGTTTTTTTCCCCGTCGTTAAAGCGTACACACGACCGTTTTTCATGACGAGAAAAAAGACAACGTGAAAAACGACGAGAAAAAATAGAGCATGTTCTAAATTTGGAGCCCACACACGGCCGTTTTTAACGACCAATTTAAAAAATTGAATTTTTCGGGTCATGAAAAATGGTCGTGTGTACGCGGCATTAGTTTACAACTATTCTTTTAAGAATTAGTCAGCAAAAAAACAGAGCCAAGTGCGCTAAAACAAAAAAAAAAAAGAAAAAGCCTTACGTAAACGATGTTAAAAAAAATGCGCCGGGTGGACGTACGTTTCTGAATCAGCGTATCTACCTAATTTGCATATTAGACGCGGAAGTCTTGGGAAGCGCCCCTAGAGGGCAACGTAAATATTGCACCCTAAGACACGACGGCGTAGGAGACTCCGGGCCAATGTCTTGATATAAGAGTAGCGTCATGTCACAACAGTATAAAAAAGAAGAGAGGAGCCTCTAAGTGTAGCAATACGGTTACATTTAGGGTTACAAGTACCAATATTTTTTTTCAAGTACTCGCCGATACCGAATACCGATACTTTTTTTTTATCTCATGTGACAGCGGCACATGTGTCAGTTGTTTTTTTTATTTTATCTTTAACAATTTTTTAATTTTTTTTTACTATTTTTTTATTTTTTTTTAAAAAAAATTTATTTATAATGCCTTCTTTTTTTTAAGGGGGGGGGGGGGGGGGGGGGACCGTACCAGTGTGTTTTTTCTTTTATTTTTCTCTTTTCTACAATAATTTTTTTTATTCTTTTGTTTTTTTATTCTTTATTTTTTTTCAGCCCTGTTGGGGGGCTTTGGTGAGATATCAGGGGCTTTAACAGACCTCTGACATCTCCCCTTTGAGACAGAGAATGGGACTAAGGACACAGATTCCCCAGTCCCTTTCTCAGCAGCATCAGCTGCGCTGAAAATGAATGGAGTGAAGACAGCGTCTTCTCTTCATTCATAAACTGAAACATTGTAAACACAGGTTACGATGTTTCAGTTATGTTAATGGACAGAGTCAGTGATCACTGACTCTGTACATTCGGAGCAGTAAGGAGCCAGATTTACCGGCTCCTACCCCGCTCTCCATCCTGACAATTCCAGGGGGTGAAGGAGGAGCACGGAAGGGGAGAGAAACACGGCGGGATACACGGCAGCATACACGGAGGGATACACAGAGGGATACACAGCGGGATACACGGCGGGATACATGGCGGGATACACGGAGGGAGAGAGAAACACGGGGGACACGGAGAGAGAGAGAGAAACACGGTGGGGGACATGGAGGGAGGGAGACAGACTGCAGCAACACGGAGGGGGGCTGGAGGAGGACACGGGACAGTCAGCGGTGATCGGTGCTTGTAACTTCCCCACGCACTGATCACCGCCGACAGTACAAGTATCGGGTGAAGCATCGGGAGCATTTGCCCGAGTACAAGTACTCGGGCAAATGCTTGGTATCGGTCCCGATACCGATACTAGTGCCGGTTCACACAGGGGAAACCCAACTTACATTGTGACTTTGCAAGGCGACTTCAGTGCGACTTTAGCGGGACTTTGGCTGTGGCCAATCACAGAATAATCAGCTCTGTGGGAGGGAGGGGTTTGCCTGAGTAAACTATTTTCTCTTCCTGTAAAGTTGCTTCAGTTAAGACAGTGATCCGACTTTGGAGGCAACTTCCATTGAAATCTATGGGTACAAGTTGCCTAGAAGTTGCCTAGAAGTAGTACAAGAACCTTTTCTGAAGTCGGAGCGACTAGTGTACATTAAATGGCTCTCATTCACTTCAATGGAATTTCTCATGTCACGCGACTTGGGGGCGACACAAGTCGGACCCCAAGTCGCTGTAGTGTGAACCGGCACTTAATGAAGGTACAACATTTAGCAACTTATTGCTACACTTATGCCTGGTACACACGATCGAAATTTACGATTGAAAAAGTCAGACGGAATTTCGGATATTCGGACATTCCTCCCGTGTGTGTGCCCCATCAGACTTTTTTTCCGTCGGTATTTAGAAAGAAAATATGTTCTCTTTTTTTCCGACGGAAAAAAATTATATCGGAAATTCCGTTCGTCTGTGGGGAACTCCGACGGAGAAAAAAACACACATGCTCAGATTCAAGTCGACGCATGCTTGGAAGCATTTTTCTTGGCTCGTCGTAGTGTTGTACGCCACCGCGTTCTTGGCGGTCGGAATTTGGTGTGACAGTGTGTATGCAAGACAGCTTGAACGGAATTCCGACAGAAAATCCGATCGTGTGTACAAGGCATTAGAGGTGCCTCTCTTCTCTTTTATACCATGTAAAAAAAATGCTTTGATATACAAGTGCTTTGGATTACAAGCATGTTTCTGGAACGAATTACGCTCGCAAACCAAGGTTTGTATTCTTACCCATGGGTAAAAAGGTCATTGGTGTCATTCAGCGGGCTCTGCCAAGTGGCCTTGGCCCTGGAACTATGCAGACACCATCAAATAAAAGGTCAATCAGCCACAGCTCAAGGAACCCTCAACAACCTCTGGAGGAACCCTGGTTGAGAATAGCTGTCCTACTCCTTCGGTAAATCAACCTAAATGTATTGAAGTTAGCATTTTCTGGAGGGAGAGGTCAGCAATGGTGGTCATTATGTTTCCTTTATGACAGGTATCCATTGTAAAGAAGACATACCGTCCCGAACAGGAAACGGCCAGCTGGAGTCCTATATTTTCCATTGCCCAGCAGTGCGGCTGACATGTCTTTATGACCCCTCTACTGTCAATAAAAATCTATCTTCTGTCATCCCTGTTGGGGGCTTCAGAGATAATTACAAGCAGCTGCAGACACAGGAGGAGGAAGCGACCACTGCGGATGATTCATGAGTGAGCACAGCTAACATAAAGGCTTCTAAATGGGTGCGGACAGACATGGAATCCGAATGAAAGGAAGGAGATTCATTCTATCCACTACTTTATCCTGGCTTTCTGCATTCTCCTATAACTGCAAACCCAATACAAACACTTAAAGCGGGAGTTCACCCGCAAAAAATGTTTTACCCTTAGATTGATGCTCATTTTGTCTAGGGGAATCGGCTAACTGTTTTAAATTTGAAGCAGTACTTACCGTTGTAGAGAGCGATCTTCTCCGCCGCTTCCGGGTATGGTCTTCGGGACTGGGCGTTCCTATTTTGATTGACAGTCTTCCGACAGGCTTCCGACGGTCGCATACATCGCGTCACGAGTAGCCGAAAGAAGCCGAACGTCGGTGCGGCTCTATACTGCGCCTGCGCACCGACGTTCGGCTACTTTCGGAAAATCGTGAAGCGATGCATGGGACCGTCAGAAGCCTGTCGGAAGACTGTCAATCAAATAGGAACGCCCAGTCCCGAAGACCATACCCGGAAGCGGCGGAGAAGATCGCTCTCTAAAACGGTAAGTACTGCTTCGATTTTAAAACAACACCCGATTCCCCTAGACAAAATGAGCAGGAATCTAAGGGTAAAAAATGTTATTTCCGGGTGAACCTCCACTTTAAGGCAGAACTAAAGTCTTATTAAAAAAAATATATATAAAATGCAAGCAGGAAGGCTCTTTATTGCAGAGGAGACATATATTGTCTCTTCTGCAATAAAATAAATTGACCTGCCTGTTCATAGTTATCTGTAGTATACAGGGCCATCTTTAATGCAGGGCAAAAGGGGCAGCTGCCCTGGGCATCCCTAGGTGTCAAATATACTAATAGCCAGATTCAGAAAGAGTTAAGCCGGGGTATCAGTAGATACACCGGCGTAACTCTGAATCCAAGCCGTCGTACATTTAAAGCGGGAGTTCACCCGAAAAAACATTTTTAACATTAGATTTAGGCTAATTAAGGGAAGCAGAAACGGGTATTTTTTTTTAAATCAATGCCGTACTTACCGTTGTAGAGATAGATGTTCTCCCGCCGCTTCCGGGTATGATCTTTGGGACTGGGCATTCCTATTTGATTGACAGCTTTCTGACGGTCGCAGACATCGTGTCACCAGTTGCCGAAAGAAGCCGAACGTCGGTGCGGCTCTATACGGCGCCTGCGCACCGACGTTCGGCTACTTTCGGAAACTTGTGACGCGCTGTATGCGACGGTCGGAAGACTGTCAATCAAATAGGAATGCCCAGTCCCGAAGACCATACCTGGAAGCGGTGGGAGAACATCTATCTCTACAACGGTAAGTACGGCATTGATTTAAAAAAAAATACCCGTTTCTGCTCCCCTTAATTAGCCTCAATCTAATGTTAAAAATTTATATTTTGGGTGAACCTCCACTTTAAGTGTATTCTCAAATTGAGTTACACTTTAATGTAGCTAAGATACGGCTGCCTGCGCCATCGTATCTTAGCTGTCTAGTTCCGCCGGCCGCTAGGGGCGTGAACGCTGATTTACGCCTAGAATGCGTAAATCAGCGTGATACGCAGATTCACGAACGTACGTGCGCCCGTCGCAATTAGTTACGCCGTTTACGTAAGAGATACGCCGGCGTAAAGATAAAGCTGCTTCCTAGGTGGCGCAGCCCATGCAAGGTATGGACGTCAGAACAAGCCTATCTTTTTATGTAGTTTGCGTAAGTCGTACGCGAATCAGGCTGGGCGTAATTTACGTTCACGTCGAAACGGCGTACTTTGGAGCAATGCACACTGGGATATGTCCACGGACGGCGCATGCGCCGTTCGTTAAAAACGTTAATCACGTCAGGTCACCAGTCATTAACATAAAACACACCCCCCTGTTCCACATTTGAATTAGGCGCGCTTAGGGCGGCCCATTTACGCTACGCCGCCGTAACTTAGGAGGCAAGTGCTTTGTGAATAGAGCACTTGCCTCTCAGACTTACGGCGGCGTAGCGTATATGCGATACGCTGTGCCGCGTTGCCGCCTAAAAGTTATGCCAGTCTTTATGAATCTGGCTGTAAGTATTACACATTATTTCTTACTTTATTTACACTTATGATGCAAGTTACTGTTCATGGCAATGTATCATGAGCTGTAGATGGAGTAATCTTTGCAGAGGTTCTACGAGACGTAACAGTCATTTCAAGGAATCCTCCCTATTAAGACTTAAGAAAAAGTCTGGACTAGATGAATAAACTCCTCACATGTCACAAAATACAGCAATGGTATAACTGTTCAAAAAAAGCTTTACAATTGATCATCAAAACGTCATCCTTGAGCTCCAGGCAAGTGACGGAATCTGACAGGTGCATTCTGCAAGAACCATGTCATCAGTCTACTACCGGCAGAAGAAGCATTTCCATTATCTTTCTTCCTCAGTGACCACGCGTACTGTAAAATTGTAAATGTATAGCAAGCCAAAAAATAGATGCAGCAAGAAAGGTATGATTTGTGTAAAACAGCATATATATATATATATATATATATATATATATATATATATATATATATATACACAACTAATAAGGGATATTGTACCAGGATTTACATTACTGTATATTTGGTTCAGTATCTCATTTCTGGATGCAAATTTCAGTGTCAGATCGATCTCTCTAATGAACATATTCGCCAGCACACCGTGGATCGTCGATTACGTCCAAAAATGTGATGCAAAACACACATCACAATAGTGCAACGTTTCGAGGTCACACAGGTCCTCTTCGTCAGGCGAGTGATAAAAAGATTGATCTCTCTTTCTATTTGGTAGGTGACATTGTACTAGCTGGTCTTCACCAAAACTTCTAATCGCATTGATGGGTGGTCCTCAGTTTTCTTTGCTTCAAACTGGCACTATGTCACAGCCCCCATGATCACCCCACCAAAGGGATAACAGAAGGGCTATTGTTCAAAACATGGTAGACAAGAGAGTAGTCAAGTCCAAGCAGAGGTCATGGCAGATGATAAACAAAGAGCGTATTCAGGTCCAGACAGAGGTTGTGGCATGCGGCAGACAAGAGAATAGCCTGGTCCAGGCAAGGGGTTGTGGCAGGAGGTAAGCTAGAGAGTAGTCAGGTTCAGGCAGAGGCTTTGGCAGGCACAGACAAGAGGGTTGTCAGGTCTAGGCAGGGGTTGTGTCAGGAGATAGGCTAGAGAGTAGTCAGGTTCAGACAGAGGCTTTGGCAGGCACAGACAAGAGGGTTGTCAGGTTCAGGCAGAGGCTTTGGCAGGCACAGACAAGAGGGTTGTCAGGTCTAGGCAGGGATTGTGTCAGGAGGTAAGCTAGAGAGTTGTCAGGTCCAGGCATTGGATTGTGACAGGAGGTAAGCTAGAGAGTAGTCAGGTTCAGGCAGAGGCTTTGGCAGGCACAGACAAGAGGGTTGTCAGGTCTAGGCAGGGGTTGTGTCAGGAGGTAAGCTAGAGAGTAGTCAGGTCCAGGCAGACATGGAGACAAAAAATGGAAAGCGCCACCTAAGTGCAATATATCAGATGCAAAGTTTTAATCTCAAAGGAAATGCACTTACAAGACACAAATGTATAACAGGCTCATCAGGGTCTCATATAACGCAGTGCGGTCCGATCTCAGGTCCATCTGGATCCACGGATCTGCAGGCAGGGTGTAAAATTCATCCTGTGGCCACCAGGAAACAGCCAGGTTCAACGTGGGGCACAGATGATGACGTCACCGGAGAGCGGGACCACGGAGAGCACCGGAAGGAAGGTCAGACGAGAAACTACAGGCTACGCGCTCGGAGACAGGCTCCTTCTACAGGTTCAGACAGAGGCTTTGGCAGGCACAGATAAGAGAGTAGTCAGACCCAGGCATGGGGTTGTGGCAGGAGATAGGCTAGAGAGTAATCAGGTTCAGGCAGAGGCTTTGGCAGGCACAGACAAGAGAGTAGTCAGACCCAGGCATGGGGTTGTGGCAGGAGATAGGCTAGAGAGTAGTCAGGTTCAGGCAGAGGCTTTGGCAGGCACAGACAAATAAGTTGTCAGGTCCAGGCATGGGGTTGTGACAGGAGTTAAGCAAGAGAGTAGTCAGGTCCAGGCAGGGGTAAAGCCAATCTTTGAGCAAGAGAATAGCCAGGTTTAGGCAAAGGTCACGACAGGTAGAAGGCAAAAGAGCAGGCTGGTCCAGGCAGGGGTTTAGGCAGGTAGGGGAATAGTGAGGTCCAGGTAGAGGTTGAAGCAGGCAGGGGTTTAGGCAGGTAGGAGAGTATTCAGGTTCAGAGAGAGGTTGAGGCAAGTGGCAGACAAGAAAGTAGTCAAGTCCAGGTGGGGTTCATGGCAGGCAGCAGACAAGAGAATGGTCAGGTCAAGGCAGGGGCTGAGGCAACTGGCAACCAAGAGAGTATTCAAGTCCAGGCATGCATAGGGGCAAGCTTTGTGCAAGACAAAAGTCAGATCTAGGGAGGGGTTGAGGCAGGTAGAAGGCAAGAGAGTAGTCAGGTTCAGGCAGGGACAGGGCAAGGGGTGGCTGCCTTCCCAACAGAGATCCTGCAAAGAATCCTGGAAGATCATGTGAGTACTGTAATAACACGTATGGAGTCATTTAAAAGATCTATTATGTAAAAATAGAGCTCACCCAACAAAGAAAAATCTAGGGAACAATATACTAAGAAAGTGATAACAAAAGTCATAATCAGGGCTCAAGTCCTACGGGAACGCGTGGGAACGGAGTTCCTGCACTTTTTTCACAGCAGGAACGCAGTTCCCTTTGCAGGACTAGAGCAGCCTCTAGCAGCCGAGCCGCCCGAGCCAATCCTTCACTAAGCGGCGATGCCGAGCTCGAGTCACTGTCAGGGGCAGGCGAACCTTAGTAATCCTTTATGTTACTGGCCGCTTCCTGTATATGGATTCATCGGGTAGTGTGCGGGTATTCCTTCACTTCCTCGATGCCGCAATGTCTCCTGGGAGCTTTTGTCATTGTTCCCAGGAGACATTGCGGAGGTCTGCCACAAGTTATCGCGGGATTTAGAAAGAACTTGCTTAAAAAATGTGGTTTAGTAATTATGCATATGAGCGTATCATGTTTTTTTTTTCTGGTGGGGGAGTGGATCTTGGGTGGGAGTTCCCACACTTTTTTCCCCAGGACTTGACCCCTGGTCATAATGATAAGATGACAGATGCCGACAATCGTCATACTTACACTCAGCATACCTCCCAACATTTTGAGATGGGAATGAGGGACACCTACTAGCAAATGTATGTAGGCATAGGACACGCCCCCTGCCACACCCCCTTAACCACTTGCTTACTGGGCACATATACCCCCTTCCTGCCCAAGCGAAATTTCAGCTTCCGGCACTGCGTCTCTTTAACAGACAATTGAGCGGTCGTGCGACGTGGCTCCCAAACAAAATTTACGTCCTTTTTATCCCCATAAATAGAGCTTTCTTTTGGTGGTATTTGATCACCTCTGCGGTTTTTATTTTTTGCGCTATAAACAAAAAAAGAGCGACAATTTTGAAAAAAAAAACACAATGGCCCGGAACCACTAAGCACTTGCGCCGACGTATCTCAAGATACACCAACGTAAGTACAAATGTGCGCCGTCGTATCTATGCGCCAACCCACATACTAAGATACGCCTAAAAATAGGCTTCATACGACCGACGTAACTTGCCTACGCCGGCGTATCGTGGGCGTATATTTACGCTGGACGCATTTGGCGCTCCAATTGATTTTCTATTCAAATATGCAAATAAGGGAAATACAGCGATTCATCGAACGTACGTGCGCCTGGCGCATGCTATACGCGGTTTGCGTAAGTTTACGCCCGGCGTAAAGTTATTCCCCATAAAGGAGGTGTAACTCAGCAGCATCCATGCAAAGGTATGGACCAGGGAACACAAGCCATCGTATTTTACGTCGTTTACGTTGGACGTGAATATGACTAGGCATAGGTTACGTTCACGTCATAGGCAGTGATCGGACGTATCTTAGGGAGTAGTTCCGACGTGATTCTGAGCATGCGCACTAGGATGCGTCCACAGGACGGCGCATGCGCCGTTCGTTATTTGTATCTGTCTGTCGCTCGGCCCATCATTTGCATGGGGTCACGCCTCATTTGCACGCCCACTTCCACCTACGCCGACTTACGCCTGAGAAACCCAGCGCAGATTCGGGAGCAAGTGCTTTGTGAATTCTGTGCTTGCCTCTCTGTGCTGCGTCGGCGTAGCGTAAAGAAGATACGCTACGGCTGCATAAATGTGCGCCGATGTCTGAATCCAGGCCAATATTTTTAACTTTTTGCTATAATAAATATCGGATTTTTTTTTTTTTTTAAATATATTTTTTTCTCAGTTTAGGCCGATACGTATTCTTCTACATATTTTTGGTAAAAAAAAAAAAAAAAATCACAATAAGCGTATAGCGACTGGTTTGCGCAAAAGTTATAGCGCCTACAAAATAGGGGACATAATTATGATTTTTTTTACTAGTAATGGCAGCGATTTGCAATTTTTATTGGGACTGCGACATTATGGACACTTTTGACACATTTTTGGGACCATTCACATTTATACAGCGATTAGTGCTATAAATATGCAATGTTACTGTATAAATGTGACTGGCAGGGAAGAGGTTAAACACTAGGGGGCGAGGAAGGGGTTAAAAGTGTTCCCTGGGAGTGATTCTTACTGTGGGGGGAGGGGACTGACTGGGGGAGGTGACCGATCTGTTTCCCTATGT
The DNA here is from genome assembly GCF_905171775.1 of Rana temporaria. NCBI lineage: Eukaryota > Metazoa > Chordata > Amphibia > Anura > Ranidae > Rana > Rana temporaria. Next base: position 461,714,440 of record NC_053492.1, on the reverse strand, counting down.
ACAAGGGACACACCATCGGTCCCCTCTCCCTGACAGGACGTGGATCTCTGTTTTTACACACAGATCCACATCCCTGCTTAGTTACTGGGCAATCGCGGGTGCCCGGCGGCCATCGCGGCCGCCGGGCACACGCATTGCGTTCCCAGTAACGCGGCAGGGGCGCGCGCGCCCCCTAGTGGCTCTAAAAGACGAGGATGTCGTATGATGTCCTGTCAGAACAATTGAGCTATTGTGTCGCCGCCGGCCGGTAGTGTAGTGGTTAAAGGAGAATTAACCCCCAAAAAAGTTAAATTAAATCCACAAGGGGTTGTTTTTTTTTTTACCACTAATATTCCTTTATATTGGCTTTAGAAATTTACAAATGCAGCAATTTAGGGTCAGATTCTGGTAGATCGCCGCATCTCTGCGGGGGCGTAACATATCTCATTTACGTTACGCCGCCGCAATTTTTTCGGGCAAGTGCTTGATTCACAAAGCACTTGCCCGTAAAGTTGCGGCGGCGTAGCGTAAATCCTCCGGCGCAAGCCCGCCTAATTCAAATGATCCGGGTAGAGGGTGTAGATCATTTAAATTAGGCGCGTTCCCACGCCGATCGTACTGTGCGTGCGCCGTCCTTAAAATTTCCCAAGGTGCATTGCGCTAAATGACGTCGCAAGGACGACGACGTCGCATTCACGGACGACTTACGCAAACGACGTAAATTTTTACATTTCGACGCGGGAACAACGGCCATGCTTAACATTGGCTGCGCCTCATATAGCAGGGGCAACTTTACGCATCGCAAATCTTATGTAAACGTCGTAACTTCACTGCGTCGGTCGGGCGTACGTTCGGGAATTCGCGTATTTTTCCTAATTTGCATAGTTGATCAGGAAAACGACGTCGGTGACACCTATCGGCGAAAAAAAAAATTGCAATTAAGATCCGACAGCGTAAGAGCCTTACGCCTGTCGGATCTAATGGTTATCTATGCGTAACTGATTGTGAATCAGGCGCATAGATACGATGGGCGGACTCAGAGATACGACGGCGTATCAGGCGATACGCCGGCGTATCTCTTTTGAGAATCTGCCCCACAGAGTTTGGATGAAAGGTTTAGCTCTGGGAAACACGTTTTGAAAGATAAAAAGTGCATTTTATACACATCTATATAGATCAGACCAAAATGAGGGACAAATGAGGAGGAAAGGGGGACAGAGGGACATTGCTCCAAATCAGGGACAGTCCCTCGAAATCAGGGACAGTTGGGAGCTTTGCACTCAGTAATAGGAAGATTGTGAAAAACATTTCTTATAGAGTGACTTTAATTTAAATCAGAGGGCTCCGATATGATAAGTCACTAATATAAATGATCTTTAATTCTAGTGGCCGGGACATGTGGATGTGATAAAAATGCACGCTCATCACATGGAACAATGTATATACATCTCGGCTCATTTTCCCCTCACTGTCACAGGATATCTATATGGTTGACTAAGTTGTATGTCTTCAGCTTTCCATATAATAGATTCCATATCCATAATTGTAGGTTGCACGCTGTGCAAGTTGTCAGAGCTTATGTACTCCATATGTACATTCCTGGTATTCCTCGCACTTAGTTCACATTTTACTTTTACAGCGCTGGGAGGAACGCATTTCAAGCCTTGGAGACTCTGCATAATTTCCCGCAGGAATCTAAATTCCAGAAAACTGTCAGTGGAATAAACAGAGGCCTATCCATGTTACCCACCCAAACCACAGCCAATCAACAAAGCCGAAATGAAACACAAAACTATTCTGGCCATAAAGGCAGATATTGATGAATCCCAGGTTATTGACAAAAAAAATAAATAAAATAAAGTTTAGTTGTTGATTGGTTATCAAGCTGGCTGGGGTGACCAAGGGCCAGATTCACAGCTGAGATACTCCGTCGTATCTCTGTTTCTATCTATGCGACTGATTCATAGAATCAGTTACGCATAGATATCCCTAAGATCCGACAGGTGTAATTGTTTTACACTGTCGGATCTTAGGATGCAATACCGCGGCCACCGCTGGGGGGAGTTTGCGTCGTAAACCAGCGTCGGGTATGCAAATTAGGAGTTACAGCGATTCACAACGGATTTTCGCGTTCGCTACGTCGCCGCTAGTCTAGTTTCCCGTTGCAAAGTTAGTCGTCGTTTTTGGTGCCTTAACTTTACACAGCAATCGTATTGCTGTCTAAAGTATGGCCGTCGTTCCCGCGTCGAAATTTAAAAATGAACGTCGTTTGCATAAGCCGTCCGGGAATACGGAATTACCCTACGCGCGTCACCGTTCGAAAAAATGACATCACGGTGCGCAAAGCACGACGGGAATTACGAAACTGAGCATGCGCAGTAGGTCCGGCGCGGGAGTGCGCCTAATTTAAATGGCACACGCCCATTTGAATTGGCCCGCCTTGCGCCAGAGGCCGCTGGCGTAGGTTTTCATCGCAAGTGCTTGGTGAATCAGGCACTTGCGATGAAAACTTACGCCGCCGCTCACCTACGTGAATCTGGCCCTTAGTCACTAAAGTAAGGTGATCAGATTTTTTAAATGAAATCCGGGGACATATTTTTTCTTTACTAGTAATGGCAACAATCAGCGACTCTCTTCCCGTCGCCGCCCACCTCACAGCCTCTCAAGTCTTACTCTTCGGGCCCCGGCTACTACTGGATGGGGAGCGGAGGAAGATCACTCCGCCAGGGAAGGCAAGGCGATAGGCAGGTGGCTGCCCGGGACTTGAGCCAATGCAGAAGAACATACGAGCGGAGCTGAATGGGCATGCGCCCGAAACTGAAGAAATATTCCCTCCGCTCCGACCAGCACATGATCATCAGAAAGATAATGGGAAAACTACAACCCCCTATGTTAGTAGGAACAGCGGAGCGGGGGGGGGGGGGTGTAATTAAAAAAAATGTATTTTAATTCTGCACTGATTGTCTTTTAAATCCAATCTGGGGACAAAACCAGGGACAGACTTGGTTCAGGGACAGTGTCCTCAATCAGGGGACTGTCCCCTGAAACTGGGGATGTCTGGTCACCCTACACTAAAGGGCAATGCTTAACCCTTTTGCTGCCAGAGCCATTTTTGTGTTTTTTTGCACACAAAAAGGCACATTTTAGGCCTGCAGATTAGTTGAAACCCCCATGCATTCTGTATGTTATTAAGCGCAATAGACATTTTTGTATGTTGGTGCCCCCGTCCCCCAACCAGTGCTGGGACAAGGTCATTTAAAGTAGATGTAAACCCACTTTTTTTTTTTTTTTATGTCACAATGTAGAGAATAAGATTTCCTATCATCTATGCCCAGTCTTGCCACACAGAGTTAATCCAGCTCTGAGCAATCCTCTTTTTATTGTTCAGTGAAATAAAACAGACTTCCAGATAAAGACCAAAGTCCTTGCTTGAGTGATAGGTTATTTACATATCTCGTGCGATCGTGGGTGGCCAGCACACATCGGGTCAATCGGACCCGCGGATTGGCTCCCCCTCCATACATTAGGTGCGCGCTCACCCATAGTATCTAGTGCAGGAAACAAAGTAGTTTCACGCAATAGAGCCACCCTGCCGCAGTATAAATGCGGTGGGCGGTCTTAAAGTGCTTAAAGTAACGCAGTGCCTTATCGTGAAAAATGGCCTGGTCATGAAGGGGGGTAAATCATCTGGAGGGCAAGTGGTCAGTTGGTGAGGAGGTGACATATCACCACCACCTGTAAATGCCTCTGAAAATGGATCCACTGCAGATTGCATTGCGGAGAAGCAGCAAGGACTTCCACACAGGTTCCTTTTTTTTAAATAACAAACATGTTATACTTACCTCCACTGTGCAGCTCGTTTTTGCACAGAATGGTCCCGATCCGTGTCTTCTGGGGTCCCTCGGCGGCTGTCTCAGCTCCTCCCCTCATCAGCTTACCCCGTTATGGGAAGCTCTTTCCCAAGGGGTTACCTTGCGGGCACGCTCCCATGATACAGTTGGCGGCCATACTGTAGCTCTGACAACTGGCTTCCAAATAGTTAACCAGGGACGCACAGGGTGTGCGTTCCCTGGTTAGCACTGACACGCATCTCAGCCAATCAGGTTCACCGGTGTCATCGAGGGCGGGAGAAGGCATCGAGGGACAGTGGAGGGAGGATGGCTGACCCGAGAAAGGTAAGTGCCGGGCGGGGGGGGGGGGGGGCAATCTGGCAGCATTTTACAGGGCAAACTGGCGGATTATGAAAGGGCAAACTGGCGGCAATTGATGGGCACATTGGCGACAATTGATGGCAGAGTGGCTGCATTTGATGGCATGGCACAGTGGCTGCGTTTGATGGCATGGCACAGTGGCGACAATTGATGGCACAGTGGTGACAATTTATGGCATGGCAAAGTGGTGAGTATTGATGGCACAGTGGCGACAATTGATGGCATGGCACAGTGGCGACAATTTATGGCATGGCAAAGTGGTGAGAATTGATGGCACAGTGGCGACAACTGATGGCATGGCACAGTGGTGACAATTGATGGCATGGCACAGAGGTGACAATTGATGGCACAGCGGCGACAATTGATGGGCACAGTGGCGACAATTGATGGGCACAGTGGCGATAATTGATGGGCACAGTGGCGATAATTGATAGGCACAGGGGGGCAATCTGGCAGCATTTTCCAGGGCAAACTGGCAAATTATGAAAGGGCAAACTGGCGGCAATTGATGGGCACAGTGGCTGCATTTGATGGCATGGCACAGTGGCTGCGTTTGATGGCATGGCACAGTGGCGACAATTGATGGCACAGTGGCGACAATTGATGGCACAGTGGTGACAATTTATGGCATGGCACAGTGGTGAGCATTGATGGCACAGTGGCGACAATTGATGGCATGGCACAGTGGTGACAATTAATGGCACAGTGGCGACAATTTATGGCATGGCACAGTGGTAACAATTGATGGCACAGTGGCGACAATTGATGGGCACAGTGGTGACAATTGATGGGCACAGTGGCGATAATTGATGGGCACAGTGGCGATAATTGATGGGCACAGTGGCGACAATTGATGGGCACAGTGGCGATAATTGATGGGCACAGTGGCGATAATTGATGGGCACAGTGGCGTCAATTGATGGGCACAGTAGCTGCGTTTGATGGGCACAGTGAGGCTGCAATTGTTCTTTTGCGCCCCCCAAAAAATTTGGAGCACCAGCCGCCACCGAAGCTGAGGAAAATTCCCTTGCTAAATGGAAACAGCCTATTTGCCTTTAATAAATCAACCCCAATGGGTGGAGGAGATTACCAAAGCAGAAAATCCACGTTGGACAAAAATAGTATTCTACACGCTGTGACTCATTGCTCTCCACCCAAAATTCAATAGATAGTTTATGGTGGGTGTTGCGCTGTCGTTACTCCAAAATACCAGCTAGAATACAAAGGCAGGGAAGAGAAGGGCCCTTCGTCTCCCCCCACCCAGGCCCGTTTCATTCTCCTATAAACATAGAGAAAGTCCTACACCTTTCCTTATCTATTGTTTATAATAGGAGACTTGGCGGCCTCACAGCAGAGGGTGTTGCTGCATTTCCATGTATAATGAAAGGGAGTTTACACTGGGCAGTCAAGTACGGTAATTGCTTCCAGTAACTCTTCGCGTCGAAGAATATAAGGAAATTAAAGCTGCTGCGTTGGCCAGATCCTCAGAATTCCAGGTGATGTCATCATACGATCAGATGGAAGCAGGAGACGTGGGGTATTGAGGACTTATTATCATGGCGTGACTTTTCCAGCTTTCTACTAAGCCATATGTTCTTACTTAAACCCAAATGTAGCTTGTACTGATGCATTCTTACTAAAGGCCACATTCCAAACAGAGAAGGGAAAACACAGAATACTATAATCTGTAACAAGCCTAGGAGGGATAGCAAGGCGACTCTAATGTAAAAAGAAAGAGGGCATTAGCACCAGGTCCATCAGTACAGGTGGGACCCAAGGGACTTACAAGCAAAGCTGGCCATACACTGTCAGGCCTCGTACACACGACCGAGGAACTCGACGGGCGAAACACATCGCTTTGCTCGTTGGGTTCCTTGTCAGGCTGTCGAGGAACTCGACGTGCCAATTTTCTCCATTCCCGTCAAGGAAATAGAGAACATGCCCTCTTTTTGGCTTGTCGAGTTCCTCAACAGTTTCCTCGTCGAAAAATGTACACACGACCGGTTTCCTCGGCAAAAAAAAAAAAAAAAACAGCAAGTTTCGTGTGTACAAGGCCTTAGAATTTTGGCCAGTTCCTGTGAATCATCCCAAATTCTAACTGGAGGCTCTGAGGAAAAAGGTACCCCTTTGAAACGCGTCAGCCAGCAGTGGTCCTCATGTCCTCTCCTTCATCATCTGGAGACTGTTGATATCAGTCAGATTGCCATCAGCTAAAGGCTTTCATGTTGCCAGTTTCTTTCTCATGCTTGTAAGCAGGGGCGGAAGTACTGCCATAGCGTCCCACGCGGGCGCTATGGGGCCGGCAACAGCCGAGTGGGGCCCTGTGGAGGGGCGGATACCACACTGACATGTTGTCACTTGCACTGCCTCTGCCCGAGTCTCTCTCTCATATCAGACGATCAGTGGTGCCGAGAGAGAGACTCGTCTTGTGTTATTACGCTGCGGCCGCACTGATCAGGAGCCGGAGGAGGTGGGTGGAGCCTGTTCCTTGAACTCGTTGCTAGAGCCTAGGCTGCCTAGTGTCTAGCAGCTAGTGACATTAGTAACAGTGAGTCACGTCAGACTCGAGTCTCAGAGCTGACGTGATAGGAGCTGGAGCCTCAAATAGGGGAACAGTTGTTGCTGCAGTTTAGACTTGGCAAGTGACAATCTGCAACTTGTGGCAGGTGATGTGACAAGTGGACAATCCGCAACCTGTGGCAGGTGACGTGGCAAGTGGACAATCCACAACGTGTGGCAGGTGATGTGACAAGTGGACAATCCACAACGTGTGGCAGGTGACGTGGCAAGTGGACAATCCACAACGTGTGGCAGGTGACGTGGCAAGTGGACAATCCACAACGTGTGGCAGGTGACGTGGCAAGTGGACAATCCACAACGTGTGGCAGGTGATGTGGCAAGTGGACAATCCACAACGTGTGGTAGGTGACGTGGCAAGTGGACAATCCGCAACATGTGGCAGGTGATGTGGGAAGTATATGTAGCGCCCCCTTACTTTCAGTATGGGCACTACGCTAAAGTTAATGGGGAATAGGAGAGTTACTTTGCTCCTATTCACAATTTATTTAAATTGGGACTTCTGTCATTCTAGAAATGTCCACTGGGTCAGTCTGTACTCCAGGGATGTGATACCATCCCTGGCCAGCAGTTGGCACCAGAGGGGTTCTGGCAGAGCAACTTTCCCCAGCAGCCAATTAGAGGAGTTTTCCCTTGCGGGGCATGCTGGGGAGGGTATATCTGTGACAGGTGTCATGTGCTAGAGAGTCTTTGCGGGGTCCCGGTTCCAGGTGCGGCATCCACCTTCAGGGTGTGCGCATCCATGGACCCCGCCGGCGAGGCCCACCAGGCCAGAATTGCAGGCTACACGGAACCTCATGCGGAGGTAAAAGGGGACCCCAGTGGCTTACTGGGTCCCCGGTTCTATTGAGAGGATCCCAGGCTGGGTGCCATTTGATTGGGGGGTCGACTTGAGGAGAACCCGGAGGCAGGTTGTCCAACAGGGCTTGAACGAACCAATCGGGGATCTGGTGACCGGAACGCTGACAGGTACGCTTTGCTGTCATCCGGTAATATGCAGAAATCTACTGGGAGGATTCGGTCCATTCAGCTCACTTAAAGTAATTGGCCCTTGGCAGAGGCTCTAGAGCCGGGTCTGTGAGAGAGATCTGTTCCTCCCAGAAATCCAAAGTGACACCTCGGCTGCCAGACTTGTGAGAGGGGTCTGTCCGGGGGCACTTCACCCACTCCAGCTAGAGTGGCGACGAATCGCAAATTAGTACTACTAAGAGCAGGACTGCTCTGTTCATATCCAGGCCTGATACCGCAAGGTTCCTTTTTTTCTTCATCAACCTTTCTTTTCCTAATTGATGTTGATGTTGGCCGTGTTGGCCTGGAAATAAAGCATTGAAAAACCTTTATTCACTGTCTGGACCTTCGCTCACTACTTTGTTTCTACAATTGCACCCCTGGGCCACATCAAGGTAACTTAATACGCCAATCCCAACAACAAATCAGCGGCTCCTTCGGGGGTAGCGCTACATATACAATCTACAACGTGTGGCAGGTGACGTGGCAAGTGGACAATCCGCAACTTGTGGCAGGTAATATAAGCTGTTGGCTGGGTACTGTGCCACAGTGTGGTAATCTGTTGTTCAATGGCATTAGTTCATTTTTTGTGGGGGGGGGGGGCTGTTTGCACGGGGGTGGGGGGTGGCATATAACATTTTGCTATGGGGCCCTGTTTTCTAGTTACGCCCCTCCTTTGAGTAGTTTTTAATTCATTATTTTAATAAATCTATCAAAGGATAATGCACAAGGCTGGTGCGCCCTCTTTTCTTTATTTTCCAAATTCTAACTGCCCTGCTGGCACTGGCCGGCTCAAAAAATAAAAAAAGGCCATCAACAGTGGGGTACAGAGCCTCTGATAGGGGGTAAAGGTAGCCCTCCTGTATTGGGCCTGGACCCCATCCGGTTAGTAGGGGTTGCTTGCTCACAACTCACAGCCCGCCATCTTCCTAAACCCGGGTCCCCTCCTCTCTCCACTACTTATCCCTGAGTACAACTTCCAGAATTCCCTGTGGCTGATAGGGAGCGGGCATGGTCGAGTGTAGCTCTCTGCATGGAAACTATGAATGATCAGCTGTGAGATGTACAGAGAGCCTTATGACAAAGACACAGAAGGGGCCCCAAGGGTCAGTGGGCTCTTCTCCTTTCAAATGAAAGCTTCACTCCAAATCTAAATATGAACACGGGGGGGGGGGGTAGGAGATGCTGTGCGTCAGGGGGATCCAAGGGTTGCAAAATGTGGGGTAATGGGGATGCAGGGCATGCAGGTTAATGGGTGATACAGTGGTGCCCTGAGTAGAGTAGTGAGGGATACAGAATGTGGAGTAATGAGGGATGCAGTATGTGGGGTTGTAGGGTATGGAGGGGGTGCAGACTGTAAACTCATGGGGTATGTAGAGTGTTGAGTAATGGGGGATGCAGGGGTTACATCATGTGGGTTAATGAGGGATACAGGAGGTGCAGAGTGTAAATGGGGGACATAGGAGATGCAGAGTGAAGTTGTAAGGAAAGGCATTCTGTGCACAGGGTAAAACTAGTTGCTTTTCGTGCTCACAGGAATTGGGCATTGGATAATGAATATGCGAATGCGCGAACTTGCGCGCGCACAAAAGCCGTTGCACGTTTTCATGCACGACAGCACTCGGAAACACTCTAAAATTAGTGTTTCCGAGCCTTTCCTGGGGGTTTCCGAGGGCAGCCGAACTATCTCTGAGTATTTCTGGTCACATGCGGTATTGCATGCCATAGAAGTCAATGTGGAACTAATTATTTTCCTTTCCATTGACTTCTACGGGGAAACTCGCTTTGATATGCGAGTGCTTTGAATTACAAGCATTCTCCTGGAATAGGTTATGCTCGTAATCCAAAGTTCCACTGTATATATTGATCTCCAATAGGAAACTGTATCGGAAGGCCTCTTTTTGTGCTAATTAGTTTATCTATAAAGACAGACTTATTTGTGTTCTTTTGTTGCTCAAGTTTATTAACAGTAGGAGTCAGTGGGGGGGCATGGCCGACCGGCGATGAGGATGGCTGCTTAAGCTGTTTGACAGGTTTGATGTAATGTCTGTTTATTGTGCATGTCATCTTTATTCATATGATGCCTGCACAGTATCCTGACATATACCAAAACATTTTTTATTTTTTTTCACATTTATCTTTACTTTTCATTTCCAGTTTATAGTATACACTTAGCAGGGCTCACCTTACTTTTCACTTATTTATTTTACACGGTGCACACATTCATTTCACATTTGTGTTATATATCACACTAATATTTGAATCACTTATGATACACATACACAACCTTTGTCCATTTCCAGCTGTACAATAAATTTTTCCTCATTTCACTGTACAGCACGCCTTGCACATGTACAAGAGATTTCATTATTTTCTCTTTAATGTCCTCGTGCTGCAACACACATCACACATTTATTCACTGGCACATGGGGCCCACACACATTCACACTCATGTAACAATAGGTGCTTTTGTCTTTTTGTTTTGTTGTTTTTACATCTGTGTAACATTCACCATCTAAAAGTTTTTTTTGTAGAGATATTTTCTATACAATCCTTGTATGTACATGAAGGTATACACGTGTAGATCACCAGGCACACATTTTCTCTCTTTCATTAGAGGGTTTTTTCACAAGACACTCCCATCCACTTATTGGTTTGTCAACTAATTAGACAATTAGACACCATGGGCCAGATTCTCATACATTCGCGCTGCTCCTGGGCAGCGTAATATATGAGATCTATGTTACACCGCCGCAGGTCTACAGGTTTACATCTTGATTCTCAGAACACTTACCTGTAAACTTGCGGCGGTGTAGCGTTAGATTGCTCGTCGCAAGCCCGCCCAATTCAAATGGGGAGGGCACCATTTAAATTAGGCGCGCTCCCGCGCCGAGCGTACTGCGCATGCTCCGTCGGGTAAATTACCCGACGTGCATTGCGCTAAATGACGTCGCCCCGACGTCATTTGCCTAGATGTATACGTAAATGGCGTCCATCGCCATTCACGGACGTCTTACGCAAACGACGTAATTTTTATTGAATTCGACGCGGGAACGACGGCCATCGTTAACATTGGTTGCGCCTGCTAATTAGCAGGGGCAACCTTACGCGTCGGGTACGCTACGCAAACGACGTTAATTCGCTGCGTCGACCTCGCGTATGTTCGGGAATCGCCGTACTTACCTAATTTGCATAGACGACGGGGAAAAGCGACGATGCGACACCTAGCGGCGGGAAAAAAAATTACTTTTAAGATCTGACAGCGTAACAGCCTTACGCTTGTCAGATCTAATGGGTACCTATGCGCAACTGATTCTGAGAATCAGTTGCATAGATACCCGGGGCCAGATGAGGTGTTACGACGGCGTTAATGGTGTTGCGCCGTCGTAACGCCTTTGAGAATCTGGCCCCATCTGTTTTCTTGGGTCTTCAGTCATATGGTCTCATTACGGTTGTATATATATATTTGATATCATTTGTTGTATTTTTTAGCTATAACTAAGCACTAGTTTCAGTGCGAAACGCGTCAGAAGTTGGGTTCCATTTTACTTTGCTGTGACTTCTAGTGCTATCCTTTTTTTAATAAAGGCTACAATATGTTCAGAGTGCGGCTGTCCAGAGACAATTTTTGTTTCTGCTTTGCCATGTGCATTGCCTGCACCTGAGTTGTCTGCAGCGGTGGATGTTCATTTGGGTTCCCACCTGGAGCCGCTATTCCCTTTCCCCATAGGCTTGAGCCCAGTCAAGCCCAATGGTAAGTCCAGCCCAGTTTGCGCTAAACAAAGGCTTGGTTTCTGACCCTCAAGTGGTGTGGAGTGCACACAAGTCCTTTATAAGGGGTATCCTGATGAAATTCAGTGCTGTACATAAAAGGAAGAGGATGCAGCACTTAGCCGAGATTTTGTCTCAAATTGCAACCCTAGAAGCACGACATAAGACCAGTCCTCAGTCCCCACCACCTTACCAACTGTTGTCCCTGTGACAGGAACTCCGTTCTTAACTCCTTTTATGACCACCTCCAACAGAGGCTGAAAGCAGCCACCTACTCCACTTCCAATAAAGCTGGAAAACGCTTGGCTCAACGTCTTAAGGGCAAACGAGCCAAGATCAAGATACGTCAACTATATCATCCCCATAACCATTCCTCTCTGACTAATCCCCAAGACATTGTCAACGCATTTAGTGACTATTATAGCAACTTGTATAACTAAAAAAAGGATCCACTAACTCCCCAACCCTCTCAGGATGACAATAATCGCTTTCTTCATGACCTACAGTTACCTACATTGACCGCTGAACAACTCTCGTTCTTAAATGCCCCATTTTCAGAGCAAGAGATTCAAATGACAATTCAATCTCTTCCTATGAATAAAGCTCCAGGGCCCGATGGCCTCTCGGGGGAGTATTATAAACAATTCTCTGCCCACTTAACCCCATACTTGGTCGATGTTTTTAATGACGCTGCCTCCGCTTCACAATTCCAAACTGAAATGTTAAATGCTCTTATAATTACTGTGCCAAAACCAGGGAAGAAGCTGTCCACACCCCAAAACTTTCGCCCGATATCCTTACTCAACCCTGATGTTAAACTTTACTCTAAAACAATAGCGGCGAGGCTACTAGATATAATGCCCACTCTAATTCACAGGGACCAAACTGGCTTCACAAAAGGTAGGCAGGCATCGGGCGCCACCAGAAGACTAATTGATCTTATACATCACGCAGAATCTACTGGAACGCCTTCTCTGCTCCTTTCCCTGGACGCAGAGAATGCGTTCAACAGAGTTCATTGGGCATACCTCAGATCAGTGCTCCAGAAATTTGGCTTTACTGGACATATCCTCAACGCTATCATGGCAATATACTCCACCCCCTCGGCCCTAGTGTTCACAGAAGACATGACCTCCCGCCCATTCCCCATTACTAATGGCACCTGCCAGGGCTGTCCCCCCTTATTTTTAACCTTCTCATGGAGCCTCTGGCAACACACATTAGAGCCCATCCTTCCATCTCAGGTATACAGATCGGCCGTGCTTCACACAAAATCAGCTTATTTGCGGACGACGTGATTCTAATCCTTACAAATCCAGCTTCTTCCCTGGCAGAGGTACAAAAGATACTCACCTGGTTTAGCGAGACTTCCTACTATAAGGTCAATACAACTAAGTCATTTATTCTTGACATTAACTTGGATGCTACTACAAAAAACATGTTACAAATGCAACATGAATTCAAATGGGCTGACAAAGAACTCTCCTATCTAGACATCAAATTAACCAGATCAACCAAATCTCTGTTTTCATCCAACTTTTTACCCCTGCTTCTTAAGATACGAAATGAATCCCAGCAGATTACGAAACACAAAATATCTTGGTCAGGTAGACTAGCGGCCTTCAAAATGATATGTCTTCCACAAATGCTATATTATTTTAGAACCATGCCTATCCCCATCCCCTCATCATACTTTAGATCCCTCCAAACTGTACTAAACACCCATCTCTGGGAGGGGAAGAAACCCAGATGTGCCCACTCCAATTTGATTGAAAACAAACTAGCAGAGGGAGTAGGCTCAATTGACTTCAAAGATTACTACCTTGCATCTATTCTTGCCCAATTGCCGGAATGGTTCTGATCCCAGCCTGTCACTCACTGGGGTCAAATAGAATACTCCCTCCATCACCCTAACTTAAAAACCTGGTTAATGGGGATCCCGCTAGGGGCGAATATACCGTCCTCCTTTCCTCCAACAATGAGAGCGTCGGTGCTCTCATGGAAAACATTTGACACTCTCGGAGACTACACCCCCCCAATCCGCTCCACCAAATACTCCTGGAATCCCTCCACTTCCTTTCCCCAGATCTAAATATTTCACGTTGTTCCCTTAAAGTGATTCAGTCTTTACAAAGCCTTCTTCAGAAAGCACAACCCAAACCCTTCTCCATACTACAAAAGGAGTTCAACCTCCCTGCTTCAGAATTTTATACCGACCTACGGATATGCCATTGTCTAAAAAATGTACCTCTACCCCTGTACGCCATCCCCAAAAAAACATGGGAATTCCTCACAAACACGGGCACCAACACTAAAGGCATCTCCCTAAATTGCCCACGCACCTCCAATGGGAAGCAGATCTATCTAGCTGCTATTACAAAGAACAACGGTCCTCGGCACTTCGTTCCATCTACAAGTCCACGAAATGCTCCGCTCTATGGGAACCTATGCAAAAAATCACCCCTCGCTGGTACTTGACACCAGCCAGACTTGCATCCTTCACTCCCCAAGCCTCCAACCTGTGTTAGCAGTGTAGATCCTTTAAAGGCGACATGATACACACTTTCTGGTCCTGTCCCCGTATCCAACCGTTCTGGGAAGGCATTTTCAGACTCTTATCTAAAATTATTCGAGTCACGGTAACCCCTTCTCCAGAACTGGCGGTACTGAATCTATTTTGAGGATTGAGGATATACCCCCCCCCTCCAGATACGTTACATCCCACATACTTCTGGCTTCCAAATTTTGTATCACAAAGATGTGCAAGTCAGTAGAGGCCCCGCTAGTGGCCCAAACTTTTGATCTAGTTAACCTGCACTACTGCTATGAATCTATAATTTCTGCAAGCAATGGTCAAGTCGAAAAGACCCGGGAAGCCTGGAGCCCCTGGGCAACCGGATCTAGAGCTGTGCCGATACTGTGAAACACCTAGTTTAGCTCTCAAACTTTCTTGACCAAGCAATATGTGTAACTTTGAAAAAATAAAGTGCAGCGCCAAGCAAAAGGCCTAACCTTAAGCAGGTAAGGCTATGAGGATAAAACGCTGATGCGATAAATCCAAACACACATCTGACATGTGAAATAACAAAACTAATAATAAAGTTCACAGTGTAATGAATAGTGAAATTCGTGAAACACAATTAAAGTGTATATATAATGTCCATCCAAATAGAATCAAGCTGTCAGAGCTTATAAGAGAGATGATGTCTGTTATTTTCCCAATATCACCGTGTCTACGATCACATTCAAAGATGTTCCCAATCAACAGGGTAAGAGGAGATTAAATACTCTTACCGGATGTGATGGACCCGGGAACACCGTACGGTGGTGGGTCAGATGCGCTTAATCAACCCAGTGGATGGGGAGCAGCTTCTCTCGATGGCTCTGGACTGTGATTCTCCACGATGGTAGTAATCCAAAACGACTCAGATCCTGGACGTGGAAGTGGTAAACCACTATTTCCTTGTTAGGCATAGGATGGACTCACCATAAAAAAAGAAAAAACAAAAGAGGACGCCTCCTCATAGTGTAAAAAATGATACAAAATTTATTGTTCAAAAAAGGTGATCAGCCAAACATGAATACACTCAATAAAAATGCGTAAAACAACATAGAAGAAAAAAGGCAAAAAAAAATAGTAAAATCCCTGTATATGAAAAAAAGTAGCACAGTATAGGAATGGCTGGGGCCAATGTATGTGCCCGACCGGTTTCGGGTGACAACACTTCAACTGGGACATACGAAACCAGTCGGTCACATAGCCTTACCTGCTTAAGGTTAGGCCTTTTGCTTGGCGCTGCACTTTATTTTTTTACTTTTTACACAATTTTACTCCTTTGTTGTGTTGTCTGCCACTTTTGATACTATATTGGATGAGCGCAGTATATATTTTTATATTTTATATGTGTAACTTTGGTTTTAGTGTTTAAGAGTTTTTGTTACTACACTGTTTTTGGAACCACACCTTAGAGGGGTTAAAACCCTCACCAATCCATACAAATGTGGTCTGTTCTCCTTCTTGGTCACAAAAGTGCTCCTGATTGGGGTGACTTAGTGGGAGAAGAGTCCGTAGACTCAGCAACTGCATTAATGTCTAATTGTCATCTCTCTCTTAGGCCGCGTACACACGGCCGAGAAACTCGACAGGCAAAACACATAGTTTTCGAGTTCCTTGTTCGGCTGTCAAAAAACTTGTCGAGCCAAATGTTCCCATTGCCCAACGAGAAAATAGAGAACATGCTCTCTTTTTGGCTCGACGAGTTTCCCGACGGGTTTCTCGGCGAAAAGTGTACACACGACCGGTTTTCTCGGCAGAATACGTCTCCCATCGAGTTTCTTGCTGAATTCTGCCGAGAAAACCGGTCGTGTGTACGCGGCCTAAGGAATGAATCGTATGTTCTTTACCTATTGTATCAAAGTCATTGCACAACGTATAATGCTTACAATGTCATTGTATTTTCATGCTAAATTCTATAAAAAATGATTGAAGAAAAAAAACAGTAGGAGTCAGTGGTGCCATGATCGCCTCCCCGCCCCCTCCTCCAATTGACAGGTATAATAAACTGAATAGGACAAGGAGGGTCTTCTGGATTATTTGACTCTTTCACCTGAGTAGGATTGATCAGATGTAGTAAGTAAATGTTTTTCACACAACTGCTGGATGTTTTTCTTATGTTATGTTATCAGGTTATATGTAATGATTGTTTAGCATATTTCTTGTTTAATAATAACAGATAAGTCGGTTTGTTCTGTCCTTGGGATAGAATGCGTTTTCAGCCTTAGTTTATGATTACTGTGTACTGTAACTGGATAAGGAACACACTGTGAGTCTCCAATGCTCCAAGGATGTCTGCTGTGGGTGACAAAGAAATACCCAGATATGTATTTTTTCCAGGAAATTGGGACAAGGGAAAAGAAATGTACAGACAGTGCATGACAGCTGTCAATATCTGTTACACATTGTGAAGTCATTTCACATACAAATCAAAAGTTTACATAAAGAATAAAGTGAACATTGCCTTCAAAGAAATCCAAGGTGACTTTCATCATTAAAGGGTCACTAAAGGACTTTTTTTTTTTTTTTAAATAACAAATATGTTATACTTACTTCCACGGTGCAGTTCGTTTTGCACAGAGTGCCCCCGATCCATGTCTTCTGGGGTCCCTCGGCAGCTGTCTCTGGTCCTCCCCGCAATAAGTAACCACAGTCATGCGAGAGCTCGCATGGTGGTCACTAATTGCGGGCGCGCTCCCGTGATACAGCGAGCGGCCATAGCCATAGCCGCGTCACTGGATGTGATTGACAGCAGCGCCAGCCAATGGCTACGCGGCTCTCAATCATCCGCTCTAGCCAATCAGCGGCCAGGCTGAGCGGCGAAGAGGATATCGGGACCGCGCGGGACTTTCGAGGGGTCAGGTAAGTATAACGGGGGCTCGGGGGGGGCGGCAGCAGCAGATGTTTTTTCACCTTAATGCATAGATTGCATTAAGGTGAAAAAATGTTCTGCTTTACAAATCCTTTAAGTTAAAAAAAAAATGCACATTAAGTATAAGAAAATGGGAAAGTCCATAAAGAGAGTCACCACAGATATTGTCAAATTCAAAGTCAACAAAGTCCAATATCCAGGTCGCAGTAGGGAATGAAAAGAAAAATTGGACTCAGGGCCCGTCGGCCCATGTCAATTTAGGCTGGGTTTAGAGGAGACTGTGACCGGCTCTCAATGGAGCCGGTTCACACATCTCTGAGGGCGGCTGCGAAGTGGATTGCACAGGGGTCTGGTGCGTCTTTGGCTCAGTTTCAGGTCAGAATTCAGGCAAAAGTTCGGGCCTGATTCATCCCTGAAACGGAGAACAGGGACGCACCGGATCACTGCTGTGAGCCGCAATTCAGAGGAATTACAGCGCTCACAATAATGCAAAACATATATTAATAATCAGATAATAATAAGTGAAAACAAATAATAAATGGGTGAATGTTTATATCAACTCACCAGACGGTATGGCCCCCTAGCTTTTCAGTCTAGGGGTCGTTCAAGCTTAGACTGTTGGCCAGGCATGGCAAATTCACATCAGGATGCAAAGAAGATCTCCCATAATCATGATAGTCATGCATTAATATTAATGCCCAAAATTTGATAAAAGAAGGGCACTAATAGTGAAGTATTGCTTGACAAGATTTTTATTGCGCAAATTAAAAATGGGTTAAAATCAAGCATGTAATAGCAAGAGATTGCAACGGGAATTGCCACGTCTGGCGTGCGTTTTACCGACAAGCAAGCATAATCTTTGGGGCGGTGGAGGAGCGGTGTATACATCTACTATATTTTTATGTTTATAGCGCAAAAACTAAAAACCGCAGAGGTGATCAAATACCACCAAAAGAAAGCTCTATTTGTGGGAAAAAAAGGACATCAATTATGTTTTGGTGCAACATCACATGACTGCACAATTGTCAGTGAAAGCGACGCAGTGCCGAATCGCAAAAAGTGCTCTGGTCAGGAAGGGGGTAAATTCTTCAGGGCCTGAAGTGGTTAAGATGCCCCCATTGTTAGCATGGTTGAGTTCCTGCAACCTAAAAAAAAGCCCTGCATAAATTTATATACAGTGCCTTGCAAAAGTATTCACCCCCCTTGGCATTTTTCGTGTTTTGTTGCCTCACAACATGGAATTAACATGGATTGTTTGAGGATTTGCATCATTTCATTTACAGAACATGTTCACAACTTTGAAGTTTTATTTTTTATTGTGAAGTAAACAACAAATCGGACAAATTAACAGAAAAAGTCAATGTGCATAACTATTCACCACCCTTAATACAAAGTCAATACTTTGTAGAGCCACCTTTTGCGGCTATCACATCTCCAAGTCGCTTTGGATAAGTCTCTATGAGCTTGTCACATCTCACCACTGGGATTTTTGCCTATTCCTCCTTTCAAAACTGCTCCAGCTCCTTTAAGTTGGATGGTTTGCGCTTGTGAACAGCAATCTTTAAGTCTGACCACAGATTTTCTATTGGATTGAGGTCTGGGCTGTGACTAGGCCATTCCAACACATTTACATGTTTCCCCTTAAACCACTCAAGTGTTGCTTTAGCAGTGTGTTTGGTGTCATTGTCCTGCTGGAAGGTGAACCTTTGTCCTAGCCTCAAATCACACACAGAGGTACAGGTTTTGCTCAAGAATATCCCTGTATTTAGCACCATCCATCTTTCCCTCAACTCTGACCAGTTTCCCAGTCCTGACTGCTGAAAAACATCCCCCACAGCATGATGCTGCCACCACCATGTTTCACAGTGGGGATGGTGTTCTTTGGGCGATGTGATGTGTTGGGTTTGCGCCAGATATAGCGTTTTCTTTAATGGCCAAAAAGTTCAGTTTTAGTCTTATCAGACCAGAGCACCTTCCTCCATACAATTTGGGAGTCTCCCACATTCCTTTTCGCAAACTCAAAACGTGGCATTTTGTTTTTTACTGAAAGTAATGTCTTTCTTCTGGCCACTCTGCCATAAAGCCCAATTCTATAGAGCGTACGACTTATTGTCGTCCTATGTACAGATACTCCAGTCTCTGCTGTGGAACTCTGCAGCTCCTCCAGGGTTACCTTAGGTCTCTGTGCTCCTCTCTGATTAATGCCCTCCTTGCCCGGTCCGTGAGTTTTGGTGTGCGGCCGTCTCTTGGCAGGTTTCCTGTTGTGCCATGTTCTTTCCATTTGGTTCTGATAGATTTGATGGCGCTCCTAGGGATCATCAAAGATTTGGATATTTTTTTTATAACCCTGACTTGTACTTCTCAACAACATTGTCCCTTACTTGTTTGGAGAGTTCCTTGGTCTTCATGGCCGTGTTTGGTTAGTGGTGCCTCTTGCTTAGGTGTTGCAGCCTCTGGGGCCTTTCATAAAGGTGTGTATATATAATGACAGATCATGTAACACTTAGGCCCAGATTCTCAAAGGAGTTACATCGGCGTATCCCCAGATACGCCGTTGTAACTCTGAGTGTGAGCCGTCGTATCTATGCGCCTGATTCTTAGAATCAGTTACGCAAAGATTTGTCTTCGATCCGACCGGCGTAAGTCTCTTACATTGTCGTATCTAAGTTGCATATTTACGCTGGCCGCTAGGTGGCGCTTCCGTCAATTTATGCGTTGCATATGGTAATGAGCTAGATACGCCGATTCTCAAACGTACGTGCGCCCGGCGCATTTTTGTTACGTTGTTTACGTAAGGCTTTTTTGGGCGTAAAGTTACCCCTGCTCTATGAGGCGTAGATGAGGCGCACCAATGTTAGGTATGGACGTCGGAACAGCGTCGTATTTTTCACGTTTTACGTCGTTTGCGTAAGTTGTCCGTGAATGGGGCTGTGCGTAAGTTACGTTCACGTTGAAAGCATTGAGTCTTTGCGGCGTAATTTGGAGCATGCACACTGGGATACGTCCACGGACGGCGCATGCGCCGTTCGTTAAAAGAGTCAATTACGTGGGTCACGAATAATTTCCATAAAACACGCCCACCACTTCCACATTTGAATTAGGAGGGCTTACGCCAGCACAGTTACACTACGCCGGCGTAACTTAAAGCGCAAGTTCTTTGAGAATACGGGACCTGCCGCTCTAAGTTACGGCGGCGTAGTGTATCTGAGATGCGCTATGCCCGCCTAAAGATAGGCAAATCTACGTGAATCTGGGCCTTAGATTGCACACAGGTGGACATCATTTCACTAGTTATGTGACTTCTGAAGGTAATTGGTGGCACCAGAGCTTTTTATGGGCTTCATAACAAAGGGAGTGAATGCATACGCACATGCCAATTATCTGTTTTTTATTTCTGAAAAATAGTTGTATGTTTATATTTTTCAAATTTTACTTCACCAAATTAGACTATTGTGTTCTGATCCATCACATACTGTATAATTCAGATTAAAAAAACATTGAACTAAAGTCTGTAATGTAACCAGATAGGTAAAAAGCCAAAGGGGTGAATACTTTTGCAAGGCACTGTAGTCTTACAGATGCAACCGGCCCTTTGAGGACAAGCGTAATGGTGACGCAAGCCCGCGATGAAATGAAGAGTTTGACACCCCTGGCTTAGAGGCTTATTGAGAAATCGGAAGTTTTGTCATTGCGTATTAGTAGGCTAGGGTTTCCAACGACCACGGGTGAGCGCACAGCTGTGTAAGGGAAGATCCTTTTTTTATTTTTGTCATCACTTGACGTCACCCAGTCCTATATATTGTGTGCTCTGTGTTCACTTTTTATGTTTTAATCTCCTAAGGAAAACCACCATCCTCTGTCAGGAGATTGACTATATTTAACTTTATTTCCCTATTGGCACAACTCTCATGAGATTGATTTAGATAATCAAGATCTAGATAAGAAAACATAAAGTGGTAGCAAAGTCTAAAAAAAAAAAAATGTTTCCCCTGCAAGTTATGGGCATAATGTGCTAGTATGTGTCACACACTAGTACGTTAAGGCCTCGTACAGACGAGAGGATATCCGCTGGAAGCGGTCCGCCGGACCGTTTCCAGCGGATAAATCCTCTGGCGGATTGGGATCTGATGGCTGTACACACCATCAGATCGAAATCCCCACGGAATACATCCGCGGTGACGTGGCCGCGCCGTGCGCGACCCTGGAAGGTTAATACTTCCACGCATGCGTCGAATCATTACGACGCATGCGAGGGATGGGAGCGGACGGACTGATCCGGTGAGTCTGTACAGACGACTAGATCAGTCCGCTGGACTGAATTCCAGCGGATAGATTTCTTAGCATGCTAAGAAATTTTTATCCGCTGGGAATCCGTCGGCTGGATTTTTATCCGCTGGGAAATGTCCGCTAGGCCGTACAGACGACCGGATCTATCTGCTGGAACTGATCCGCGGATCAATCCCAGTGGATAGATCCGGTCGTGTGTACGAGGCCTAAGAAAGACTTACCCTAACTACTTGATTTACCCCCCTTCATGACCAGGCCATTTTTTTTCTTCACGGAACTGCATTACTTTAACTGTCAATTGCGCGGTCATGCGATGCTGTACACAAACACAATTTACATATCCTCCCCACAAATAGAGCTTTATTTTGGTGATATTTGCTCACCATTGTTTTATTTTTTATTTTTTGTACAACATATCCAATAGAGAAAAAATAAATAAAATCTCATTTACCGTCTTTATCGGCGTATAACGCGCACTTTTTTCCCCTTAAAATCGGGAAATCATGGGTGCGCGTTATACGCTTATCCTGTCTTTGTCGGCTGTCTCAGAGTGCCGCCGACAAAGACCGACAAAGAACGAGCCAAGCCGAGTGTACTGGCCACTCGGCTCGGCTCGGTCACGCTCGGCTCCGCCTGTAGCCACGCAAGAGGAGCCGAGAACTTGTAGAAGAATACGTATCGGCCTAAACTGAGGAAAAATATATATATTTTTTTTTAAATTGTGATATTTATTAAATCAAAAAGTAAAAAAATATTGTGTTTTTTTCAAAATTCTCAGTCTTCTTTTGTTTATAGCGCAACAAAATAAAAAACGCAGAGGTGATTAAATACCACCAAAAGAAAGCTCTATTTGTGGGGAAAAAAGGACGCCAATTTTGTTTGGGAGCCACGTCGCAGGACCGCGCAATTGTCAGTTAAAGCGACGCAGTGACAAATCGCAAAAAGTGCTCTGGTCGGGAAGGGGGTAAATTCTTCAGGGGCTGAAGTGGTTAAGGGGGCGTGGCAAGGGGTGTGTCCTATGCCTGCATACTTTTGCTGATAGGTGTCCCCCGTTCCCATCTCATAAAGTTGGGAGGTGTGGTATAGTGTGACCCTTTCAACTTTCCTTATCCCCCAAACTAGAAACATTCCATTCACAGAAGGATTTATACTTTTTTCGCCCCTGTAGTCCAACTGCCTTGTATTCCTTCTATTCTACCCTATCTCTCCCAAGGTCAACTAAAGCCTCGTACACACGATCAGTCCATCCGATGAGAACGGTCTGAAGGACCGTTGTAATCGGTTAACCGATGAAGCTGACTGATGGTCACTCGCGCCCACACACCATAGGTTAAATAACCCATCGTGTCAGAACGCGGTGACGTAAAACACAACGACGTGCTGAAAAAAATAAAGTTCAATGCTTCCAAGCATGCGTCGACTTGATTCTGAGCATGCGTGGATTTTTAACCGATGGACGTGCCTACTAACGATCGGTTTTGACCTATCGGTTAGGAATCCATCGGTTAAATTTAAAGCAAGTTGGCTTTTTTTTAACCGATGGTTAAATAACCTATGGGGCCCACACACGATCGGTTTTGACCGATGAAAACGGTCCATCAGACCGGTGTCCTCTGTTTAACCTATCGTGTGTACGAGGCCTAACGAGCCTAGCTAGTTAACTAACTAGCATGACTATGATAAGATCAGACATTAAAGCCATGTAGGGCATGTTGACCTTTAGGATGGAAAGGCTGAAGCCCCATACACACTATCAGTTTTCCTGACAGTTTTCTCTTCAGGTTTACCAAAACCATCTAATATGAGGTAAAACCTCAAGAGTTTCAATTTGTATGCAATCAGGCAGGCCCTTGCACTACATGGTTTTGGTAAACCTGAAGAGAAAACTGACAGGAAAACTGATAGTGTGTATGGGGCTTGAAAGAGTCAGGTTCCCTACTCTGCATCTGGACTCTTGAAACTGATAGTTCCGTTTTTTGTTTTTTTCCAGAAACAGCTCATCCATGTTTACCGAATGTTCATGTGGAACACTCTCCACGTTGGTCTTCAAGGTTTTTGTCTGAATATTTATACTACCATCTGTCCTCGCAGTTCAGTTCTAGGTGTACAGATTCAGTAAAGATGGTGCGCCTATATGGAAACCTAATGTTATATTGGAGCAGTGGTGGTCCATAAAGGGCGCCCCCTCTCTCCTGCACCCGCTACCATCATAGATAGATTCATGCATTGCATGAACCTATCAATGGTCGCCGCTGACACCCCCTATTCAGGTGTCCTGCCCATTTTAGGGCACAGAATTACAGCAAATTACTGGGTGTTTTTTGAAAGCACCTGATTAGAGCCAAAGGATCTCATAGGCGCCCAAAAATTTGAACAGCGGGCGCCATGCTGGGCGTTCGCTGTTAACTCAGCTGTGTGTTTGAGCAAAGTGAAGGAATTTGCTTTGCTAACACTGAACCGCCTCTCAGCCAATCAGGTATCTGTTACCGGTCACCTGATTGGCTGAAACGTCAGGTGCTGTGATTGGATGCCTGAGAGAGGACGGAAGAAGACACGGAGGACGTGCAGGAGACCGCCGCTGACCCAATGCGAGACAGGTAAGTGTCGGGCAGCATCTGATAGGGCACATTAGCAGCAATTGATGGGCACACTGGCATCATCTGATAGGGCACATTAGCAGCAATTGATGGGCACACTGGCAGCATCTGATAGGGCACATTAGCAGCAATTGATGGGCACACTGGCAGCATCTGATGGGGCACATTAGCAGCAATTGATGGGCACACTGGCAGCATCTAATGGGGCACAGTAGCAGCAATTGATGGGCACACTGGCAGCATCTGATGGGGCACAGTAGCGGCAATTGATGGGTACACTGGCAGCATGTGATGGGCAGGGGCGCTGATAGGAGAGGACCACCAGTCCTCCTGTAGGGGGCCTGGGCAAACAGGGGAGCCCAGACAGCAGAGGGAATCATTGTGATTGGATGGAGGGGCAATTACAGAATTACTTCCCTGCACCGATCCCCCTCCCTGTTCTGCCTTCTTCTGATCCCCCCTCTGTGCCCCCTGTCACTGTGCTGCCCCCCCCCCCCCACGGCACTGCTGGCTTACCTGTCTTGTAAAAAAAATAACAAATTATAAAATAAAATACATTTTAATACATTTTAACATTCTTTCAAAAATTATATAAAGAAAAAAGTTTAAAGATTTTTAAAAACTATTTTAAAAAGGGCAAATTCACACATGTTATCTGTTATGTTTGTGTCTGAAAATAATGATTTTAGTGTATTTTGTTTGTGAAAATATTGTTTTAATATGTTTTTGGGGTGCCCTGTCAGGTAGTCTGTACGGGGCCCCGTGATTTCTAACAGCAGCCCTGGCTATAGGAGACAATCAGAGACTGCGGACATGCTATAGGAGACAGAGACTGTGGACATGCTATAGGAGACATTCAGAGACTGTGGACATGCTACAGGAGACAGAGACTGCGGACATGCTACAGGAGACAGAGACTGCGGACATGCTACAGAAGACAATCAGAGACTGCGAACATGCTACAGGAGACAGAGACTGCGGACATGCTACAGGAGACAATCAGAGACTGTGGACATGCTATAGGAGAGAATCAGAGACTGTGGACATGCTATAGGAGACAATCAGAGACTGTGGACATGCTATAGGTGACAATCAGAGACTGTAGACATTCTATAGGAGACAATCAGAGACTGTGGACATGCTATAGTAATCCACCATACATTCCTTAAGGTCTGTAAAGAATATTCTGACCCTACCGGTCAATAATGACTCTTTCAATGATTAGCCCAGGCTAGTGAGTTGTTAAATGAGGCTGGCTCCTGAAAGGCCTTTCACGGTGTGATAACACTGTTTAAAGCCTATAGCTGCTCAGGTGTGAATACCTTTCTGTCGGAGACAGACCGTCTGTCTAAAGATGTGGATGGAGGAGAAATCATTGTGTGATGGTGTTTTGTTAGAATTCTGTTAATGAAGGAATGTGACTTCTCAGGTGGAGTGATTAGGTCATGTTAATTATAGGTGCCGAAATGTCTGGAATGTTTAGCAATTACCCCATCTGAAGGTGTGATGTGTGGGTGGAGAGTTTGATTGTTCCTGTGATCACTGAAACATGCCTTGAAAACTGTATATAAACTTGAGAGCTAACCATTAAAAGTGTTCATACATTTGAAACCAGTAACAGAGCAAGTCTCGTTATTCTGGGAAATGGGATGTCTGATGTCTGTTGGATGGTTGGAGTGTCAGATAAGCTGTCGTGGGTTGATGGAAGGTCGTAAAAACGGTGGTGACCGTTACAGTGGACATGCTATAGGAGACAATCAGAGACTGTGGACATGCTACAGGAGACAGAGACTGCGGACATGCTACAGGAGACAATCAGAGACTGTGGACATGCTATAGGAGACAATCAGAGACTGTGGACATGCTATAGGAGACAATCAGAGACTGTGGACATGCTATAGGAGACAATCAGAGACAGAGACGACGACGTATCTCCTGATACGCCGTCGTATCTCTGAGTTCCGTCGGTCGGATCTATGCGGCTGATTCATAGAATCAGGTTCCGCATAGATCTCCCTAAGATCCGACAGGTGTAAGTGACTTACACCGTCGGATCTTAGGCTGCAATTCCAGGCCGGCCGCTAGGTGGCGTTTCGTTTTTTTACACGCGACGAATATGCAAATGAGGATTTCCACCGATTCAGAAACGAACGCCCGCCCCGTCGCTTTTTTTTTACGTCGCTTGCGTTCGGCTTTTTCCGGCGTATAGTTACCCCTGCTATGTGAGGGGTATCCTATGTTAAGTATGGCCATCGTTCCCACGCCGAGTTTTGAATTTTTACGTAATTTGCTTAAATGGAATTCCGTTGGAAAAACCAGTTGGAGTTTATTCCGATGGAAAATCCGACCGCGTGTACCAGGCATTATACTGCTGTTTAACCACTTGGGACCCGGGCCGTTGTACTATGACGGCAGAACATCTATTGACGTCCTCGGCTCCTCCGGCCACTGGGGGTGCCCGCCTTGTCACTGAGGTGCCGATGCCCGTGCCTGGCGGCCGCAATGTCCACCAGGTACCCGTGATCGGCCGTTACACAGCCAAGGACGTGGATCTGTGTGTGTAAACACACAGATCCACGTCCTGTCAGGGAGAGGAGACCGATGGTATGTCCCTTGTACATAGGGACACAGATCGGTCACTTCCCCCTACAGTAAGACTCACTCCTAGGGAACACATTTAACCCCTTCCTCGCCCCCCCCTTCCCTGGCAGTCACATTTATACAGTAATCAGTGCATATTTATAGCACTGATTTCTGTATAAATGTGAAAGGGTCCCAAAAATGTGTCAAAAGTGTCCGATGTGTCCGCCGCAATATCGCAGTCCCAATAAAAATCACAGATCGCTGCCATTACTAGTAAAAAATAAAAATAAAAAAATGTCATTATTCTGTCCCCTATATTGTAGGTGCTATAACTTTTGCTCAAACCAATCAATATATGCCCATTGCGATTTTTTTTGTTTACCAAAAATATGTAGAAGAATACGTATCGGACTAAATTGAGAAAAAAAACTGGGATATTTATTATAGGAAAAAGTAAAAAATATTGTGTTTTTTTCAAAATTGTCGCTATTTTTTGTTCATAGCGCAAAAAATAAAAACCGCAGAGGTGATCAAATACCACCAAAAGAAAGCTCTATGTGTGGGGAAAAAAGGACGTCAATTTTGTTTGGGAGCCACGTCGCACGACCGCGCAATTGGCAGTTAAAGCAACGCAGTGCTGAAAGCTGAAATTTCACCTGGGCAGGAAGGAGGTATATGTGCCCAGTAAGCAAGTGGTTAAATGTAAAAGAAAATACAGCAAGATAAAACATTGTCCAGAGCTTTCTTTGGAGCAGATTTCCCAGAAGAAGTGCCACCGCAAATCCCACATATACTAAGCGAACAATTTCTGATGAGAAATGTAATCATTTTTATGGGACATTTGAAGGAGAAATTGTAAAATTTCAGTCAGCTGGGTTGAGCGTCAGTAGTTTTCTTGGCGGCCTTTTTATGTTTCGTTTGAGAGATTAATTTTCTTTAGTGATACATTTTGAGGAAAAAAGGCGAATTTACTTGCAGAAAATAAAATATGACTTAGAAAGAACCTTTCCAGCACAATTGCTTACTTTATTGCATCATATTAAGCATGATAGTAATTCCCCCAATGTTCTCATTTGGATCTCTTGGGTCCGCCTAAAAAAAAATATTATAAGCCAGCAGCTACAAATACTGCAGCTGCTGACTTTTAATAAATGGACACTTACCTGTCCAGGGTGCCTGCAATGTCGGCAGCCAAAGCCAATCAATCGATTGTCTCTCGGCTGCCCCCGCCGCCATCCTCGGTGAGGGAATCAGGTCCCCTACTGCGCATGCTTGAATCGCTCTGCGCGTCCTCACTGGTCCCAGCTGTCTCCTGGGACCTGTGTGTTTCCCAGAAGACAGCGGGGGGGGGAGGGTTTGACGGACTGGAAGTGACGTAGACCCACGCATTCTGCGGGGGTCTATGCCCGGAAGTCGGTGCAAATACCTGTATTATACAGGTATTTTCACCCCCCCTCCCCCTGAAAATTGCCAAATGTGACACCGGAGGGGGGCAGGGTTCCGAAAAGCAGAGGTTCCATTTTTGTGTGAACCTCCACTTTAACCCCAGCAGTAGGGATGAGCCGAACACCCCCCGGTACAGAACATGCGAACAGGCAAACAATTTGTTCGAACATCCAAACACCATTAAAGTCTATGGGACACAAACATGAAAAAATCAAATGTGCTAATTTTAAAGGCTAATATGCAAGTTATTGTCCTAAAAAGTGTTTGGGGACCCGGGTCCTGCCCCAGGGGACATGTATCAATGCAAAAAAAAGTTTTAAAAACAAACATTTTCCTGGAGCAGTGATTTTAATAATGCTTAAAGTGAAACAATAAAAGTGAAATATTCCTTAAAATTTTGTACCTGAGGGGTGTCTATAGTATGCCTGTAAAGTAGCGCATGTTTTCCGCGCTTAGAATTGTCCCTGCACAAAGTGTAATTTCTGAAGGAAAAAAAATAATTTAAAGCTATTCATGAAATGTCGGTCCCGGCAATACAATTACACATAAGTAATTAAAAAAAATGACAGCCCCCCCCCAGTCCATTACCAGGCCCTTTGGGTCTGGTATGAATATTAAGGGGAACCCCTGCCATTTTTTTCAAAGACTTTTATCTGTATTGCCGGAACACGACAATTCATGAACAGGGCAAGTAGTTTTAAATTACTTTTTTTTCCTTCAATATTACATTTTGTGCAGGGAACCAAAATAAAAAAAAAATGTGCGGGGGTCCCCCCAAATTCCATATCAGACCCTTCAGGTCTGGTATGGATTTTAAGGGGAACTCTGTGCATAAATTTAAAAAAATGGCGTGGGGTCCCCCCAAAAATCCATACCAGACCCTTTATCCAAGCACGCAACCTGGCAAGCCACAGGAAAAGAGGGGGGGACGAGAGAGCGCCCCCCCCCTCCTGATCCATACCAGGCCACATGCCCTCAACATGGGGAGGATGTCCCCATGTTGATGGGGACAAAGGCCTCATCCCCACAACCCTTGCCCGGTGGTTGTGGGGAACTGCGGGGTCACAGGAAATCCCTGACGCGTCAGAGGATGCGGGGTCACCCATGACACCATGGGGAAGCCGCCGGAAACCCCCGTAATGTCAGAATGGGGCGGGGTCACTCGTCCACGTTACGGGTGGCCCCACCATCGTCTTTAAAAGAAACGTCACACAGGTCATGCGTAATTTGGGCCGGGAGCCTTCTAGCGGCGGGTAGCAGCAAGTAGCGGCGGGTAGCGCAGGTCCGGATCGTGGAAGAATTTACATCGCTGGAATATTTTTTTTTTATTAAAGGACTTTTCCCAAGCTGTCTGTGTGTTTTTCTAAGGCCCTGTACACACGGTCGGACAAAACCAATGAGAATGGACCGAGGTTCAGTTTCATCGGTCCAAACCGACTGTGTGTATACCCCATCGGTCTGTTGTCCTTCGGTCCAAAATTTTAAAACATGCTTTAAAATCGAACCGATGGACCGCTGCCCGATCGGTCCAAACCGATGGTTAGTACAGAAAGCATCGGTTCAAAACCCGCACATGCTCAGAATCAAGTCGACGCATGCTTGGAAACATTGAACTTTGTTTTATTCAGCACGTCGTGTGTTTGACATCACCGCGTTCTGACCCGATCAGTTTTTGGAACGATGGTGTGTACGCACATCAGACCATCAGACCACTTCAGTGGTGAACCGATGGAAATGGCCCGTCGGACCATTCTCATCGGTTTGGAACGACCGTATGTACGGGGCCTTACCCTTTTTGACGCTTTTTTTGGTGAAATGGTACAATGTATCCCGTTACCAATTCACATAGGGGGGGGGCGGAATCTGGGGGTCCCCTTTGTTAAAGAGGGTTTCCAGATTATGATAAGCCCCCCGCCCGCAGACCCCCACAACTGCTGGGCAAGGGTTGTGGGGATGAGGCCCTTGTCACCATCAACATGGGGACATCCTTCCCATGTTGTGCAAAGGTGAGGGGGTTTTTGGGACTTTGGGTGAGGGCATGTCGCCTGGTACGGTTCAGGAGGGGGGGCGCTCTCTCGTCCCCCCCTCTTTTCCTGTGGCCTGCCAGGTTGCGTGTTCGGATGAAGGGTCTGGTATGGATTTTTGGGGGGACCCCACGCCATCTTTTTTTTTATTTAGGTGTAGAGTTCCCCTTAAAATCCATACCAGACCTGAAGGGCCTGATATGGAATTTGGGGGGACCCCCACATAATTTTTTTTTTTAATGACGTGGGGTTCCCCTTAATTTCCATACCAGACCTGAAGGGCCTGATATGGAATTTGGGGGGACCCCCACAATTTTTTTTTAAATTAAATTTGGTTCCGTGCACAAAATGTCATTTTGAAGGGGAAAAAAAGTCATTTAAAACTACTCGCGCCATTAATGAATTGTCGGTCCCGCCAATACAGATAAAAGTCATTGAAAAAAATGGCAGTAAACACAGA
This sequence comes from Rana temporaria, assembly GCF_905171775.1. Classification (NCBI taxonomy): domain Eukaryota; kingdom Metazoa; phylum Chordata; class Amphibia; order Anura; family Ranidae; genus Rana; species Rana temporaria. Next base: position 461,684,071 of record NC_053492.1, on the reverse strand, counting down.
GGGCTAGATTCAGAGAGAATGGTCTATCTATCCGCCCGGCGTAACGTATCTCAGATACGTTACGCCGCCGTAATTTAGGGCGCAAGTTCTGTATTCAGAAACAACTTGCGCCCTTAGTTATGGCAGCGTAACGTATCTGTGTCGGCGTAAGCCCGCCTAATACAAATGTGGATGATGTGGGCGTGTTTTATGTATATTAACTGTGACCCCACGTATTTGACGTTTTTTTACGAACGCTGCATGCGCCGTTCGTGAAAAAATCCCAGTGCGCATGCTCGAAATTCCGCCGCAAATCGTCATTGCATTCGACGTGAACGTAAATTACGTCCAGCCCTATTCGCAAACGACTTACGCAAACGACGTAAAATTTTCAAAACTTGACGCGGGAACGACGGCCATACTTAACATAGGATACGTCTCATATAGCAGAGGTAACTATACGCCGAAAAAAGCCTAAGGTAAACAACGTAAAAAAATGCACCGGGCGGACGTACGTTTCTGAATCGGCGTATCTAGCTCATTTGCATATTCCTCGCGTAAATATATACGGAAGCGCCACCTAGCGGCCAGCGTAAATATGCAGCCTAAGATACGACGGTGTAAGACACTCACGCCGGTCGGATCTTAGGGAAATCTATGCGTAACTGATTCTATGAATCAGGCGCATAGATATGCCCCCGCACACTCAGAGATACGACGGCGTATCTTCTCTCTGAATCTACCCCAGAATTGACAGCCCCTGTCACCCTGCTAATGTGACTGCTCTGTGCTTTGGAGTAGTGTGACTGGAATACCTGTACTGGTTCTTGTGACTCAGCGGACCAGGGACAAAGGCTATGCACTGCATTATAAGTTGTTCCTTATTGCTTACAGTAAACTTTTCTCTATTGCCGGCTAATTTTCTTTTTTCATTCAGCTGTCAGCGGGAGAAGCCCGCTGACAGCTGATGACTCATCCATTGTTAAGGATGCAGCGGCCGTCTTCCCGGTCAGCTCCTTAACAACCTATTGACTGCACTCGGTGGGTGAACGGAGTGCATAGAACATTTGGGTGTTGGGCGAATCCCTATTCGCTGGGTATATGTAAGGATTTACTACCACCATATTCTAAAATGTTTAGGGATTCTGGTGCTTTTACTAGATGGTGCTCAAGGTCCATGTGAAATGAAAAAGTCCTATCCTGAATGCTCCACACACATCTGCTTTCTGTATTATAGACTAGAGGAAGACCACGGCGCTCCGATGGCCCGCAGACCGCGCTGTCACTATCAGTTTAGTCAAAAGATTTTTTTCCGTCTCATAATAACTTTACGGTGAACTAATAAGTTAATTATGTATGTGACGGTAATTTGAGTCATTGACCTGCTAATAATAAAATTCAAGCTTTGCTGCTCAGGCAATCCCTTTTCACGTTACTGAGCAATCAATTACTGACCCCGTCCCCTCGCCGCCACTTTGCGACAAACTGCCATTAATCTCACTAAGAACTCTGCTCACATTTTTTGCAAATTAAAATCGAGGATTGAGGAGACCCCCTGCGGGTTTTCCAGTGCAGTTCTTGTGCAATGAAAAAGCGTTCTATTAGGAAGCACAACACTGCGCCATTGAGGCTATCAGAGAACACCCAGAGGATACAATGAAAGCCGACCTTCACCCTCTCCACCCACTTCCTCGCACTAATGGGCACTGATAGACGGCACTGATATGCAGCCCTGATGGGCACTGATATGCAGCACTGATTGCCACTGATAGGTGGCACTGATAGGCTGCTCTGATGTGCGCTGATGTGACTGCACTGATGGGCACTGAAGAGGCGGCACTAATGGGCACAGATGAGGCAACACTGATGAGGTGGCCCTGATGAGGCAGCACCAATATGCAGCACCGATGGGCACTGATAGACAGCACTGATATGCAGCACTGATGGGCACAGATGAGGCAACACTGATGAGGTGGCCCTGATGAGGCAGCACTAATATGCAGCACTGATGGGCACTGATAGACGGCACTGATATGCAGCACTGAAGGGCACTGATAGGTGGCACTGATGGGCACACATGAGGCAACACTGATGAGGTTGCCCTGATGAGGCAGCACTATTTTGCAGCACTGATGGGCACTGATAGACAGCACTGATATGCAGCCCTGATGGGCACTGATAGGTGGCACTGATAGGCTGCACTGATGTGCGCTGATGAGACTGTACTGATAGGCACTGATGAGGCGGTACTGATGGGCACAGATGCAACACTGATGAGGTGGCCCTGATGAGGCAGCACTAATATGCAGCACTGATGGGCACTGATAGACAGCACTGATATGCAGCACTGAAGGGTTTTGATAGGTGGCACTGATAGGCTGCTCTGATGTGCGCTGATGAGACTGCACTGATGGGCACTAATGAGGTGGCACTGATGGGCACAGATGAGGCAACACTGATGAGGTGGCCCTGATGAGGCAGCACTAGTATGCAGCACTGATGGGCACTGATAGACTGCACTGATATGCAGCACTGATAGGCTTCACTGATGTGTGCTGATGAGACTGCACTGATGGGCACAGATGAGGCAACACTGATGAGTTGGTCCTGATGAGGCAGCACTAATATGCAGCACTGATGGGCACTGATAGGCAGTACTGGTGGGCAGCTTTTATGGGCACTGATAGGCGGCAATAATGTGCACGGATAAGTGGCACTGATGAGTGGCTCTTCTGGGCACTGGTGGGCATTGATAGATGGCACTGATAGGCAGCACTGATGTGCACGAATAAGTGACACTGATGGATGGCACTGATGGGCACTGATAAGCAGCACTGATGAGGAGACACTGACATGCATCACAGATGTGTCACACAGGGATAGATTTATTAAAGTTGGAGCACTCAGAATCTGTTCATGGGAGCCAATCAGCTTCTTACTTCAGCTTGTTCAGTTAGGCTTTGGCAATAAAACCTGGAATGTAATTGGTTTCTATGCAGAGCTGCACCAGCTTTTTGCACTTTCCAGTTTAAATAAATAATCCCCCAAGTGTCTGATTTGTCTGCCGCAATGTCACAGTCCCGCTATAAGTCGCTGATTGCTGCCATTACTAGTGAAAAAAAATAAAAATCCATATTATATCTCCCATAGTTTGTAGACGCAATATCTTTTGCGCAAACCAATCAATATACACTTATTGGGATTATTATTATTTTTTTTGCCACAAATATGTAGCAGTGTACACATTGGCCTAAATTGATGAAGACATTTGAATTTTTACATGTATTTATTGGATATGTTTTATAGCAGAAAGTAAAAAAAGTAATAGTGCCCCATTGATGGTTTTAATGGGAAGAATAGTGTCCCATCATTGGTATCAGTGGGAGGAATAAAACCCCATCATTAGCGTCAGTGGGAGGAATAACGCCTCATCATTGGTGTCAGTGGGAGGAATAGTGCCCCATCATTGGTGTCAGTGGGAGGAATAGTGCCCCATCATTGGTGTCAGTGGGAGGAATAGCGACCCATCATTGGTGTCAGTGGGAGGAATAACGCCTCATCATTGGTGTCAGTTGGAGGAAGAGTGTCCCATCATTGGTGTCAGTGGGAGGAATAACGCCTCATCATTGGTGTCAGTGGGAGGAATAACGCCTCATCATTGGTGTCAGTGGGAGGAATAGCGTCCCATCATTGGTGTCAGTGGGAGGAATAGCGTCCCATCATTGGTGTCAGTGGGAGGAATAACGCCTCATCATTGGTGTCAGTTGGAGGAAGAGTGTCCCATCATTGGTGTCAGTGGGAGGAATAACGCCTCATCATTGGTGTCAGTGGGAGGAATAATGCCTCATCATTGGTGTCAGTGGGAGGAATAACGCCTCATCATTGGTGTCAGTGGGAGGAATAGCGTCCCATCATTGGTGTCAGTGGGAGGAATAACGCCTCATCATTGGTGTCAGTGGGAGGAATAACGCCTCATCATTGGTGTCAGTGGGAGGGATAACGCCTCATCATTGGTGTCAGTGGGAGGAATAGCGTCCCATCATTGGTGTCAGTGGGAGGAATAGCGTCCCATCATTGGTGTCAGTGGGAGGAATAACGCCTCATCATTGGTGTCAGTGGGAGGAATAGCGTCCCATCATTGGTGTCAGTGGGAGGAATAACGCCTCATCATTGGTGTCAGTTGGAGGAAGAGCGTCCCATCATTGGTGTCAGTGGGAGGAATAATGCCTCATCATTGGTGTCAGTGGGAGGAATAACGCCTCATCATTGGTGTCAGTGGGAGGAATAGCGTCCCATCATTGGTGTCAGTGGGAGGAATAGCGTCCCATCATTGGTGTCAGTGGGAGGAATAACGCCTCATCATTGGTGTCAGTGGGAGGGATAACGCCTCATCATTGGTGTCAGTGGGAGGAATAGCGTCCCATCATTGGTGTCAGTGGGAGGAATAACGCCTTATCATTGGTGTCAGTTGGAGGAAGAGTGTCCCATCATTGGTGTCAGTGGGAGGAATAACGCCTTATCATTGGTGTCAGTTGGAGGAAGAGTGTCCCATCATTGGTGTCAGTGGGAGGAATAACGCCCCATCATTGGTGTCAGTGGGAGGAATAGTGCCCCACCCATCATTGGAGCACAGGTGTGTGAGGAGGAAGGTGTGTCGGAAGCTGCTGTGTGAGAAGGGAGTTGCCTGGAAATCTCTCCCAGCTCTCCTGGCCCCATTCTGGGGAAGCCATGGAGGGCAGTGGGGCCTCCCTTGCTGGAGGCTCTCAGCCATCTCCTGGGCCATCTGCCCCTCTACAAGCCTCAGCTGGTGATCTCTCTGCCCCTGGTGTGGATGAAGGCTCGGAGGCCATTCGGGAGCGAGTGGTGGCCGGCATAAAAGTCCTAAACCGGGAGAGGGATAAGCTGTACAAGCTACGTGCGGAGCTGAAGCGCCTGCGAAGGCAACGTGAAGGCTTACATAGCCAGAAACGCGGATCCATGGATCCAGAGATCCAATTGGCCAAGGTCCGTGTGGACCACCAGGAGACCATCGTGGCCATAATGGAAGGAAGGGATGGTCCTTTCAAGGAAAAGTTCTGCAACGACAAGAGGTTTGCAAAGGTGACAAAGATGGAGGTGGAGGAGGAGGAGACCCCCAGTTCTGACCCCCTGCCCCCCCAGGGAGAGGTAAGCACCCCAATGCCTTCCCAGGACTCAGGAGGCATGCTGAGGGTGATCCAGGTAATGGAGTCTCCTGTGCGGGGGGATCAGATGGTTTTCAATGATGAAGATATTGCAGATGGTGTACCTGATAAAGTGAAGCCAGCTAAGCCCCATGTTGTGAATAAGACTGTGTTTGTACCATCTAGCACCATGCCTGATAATGTGCCTAATAATAAGACTGTATGCAGTAATAATGTGCCTGCTGAGGCTGCAATGCAGCAAGAGACACGTTTAAAAAATGACATTCCTGTGAAGGAACTGCAAGTCCCAGCAGAACCCATTAACCCTCCTGCTGCTGAGACCAGAGCTGATTGCCCCACTGCTGCTCAGGACTCCACAGCGCAGCATAAGGACACAGCTGGTACTGCAACAGCAACAGTGACTGTTCCTGATGGGAATGTGTGTGTGACTGATAAAAATCATCCCAGTTCAGGTGTTATGGACAATGGTCCCGTTTCAGATATGATGGACAATGGTCCCAGTTCAGATATGATGGACAATAATACCAACTCTATTCATGTAGACAATGTACAGCATAAAGTGACTTCGGTGTGGGGTCTTGGCCCCAATAAACCCACTTTCGCTCAGGTGGTGCGTTCTGCCCCTGGTAGCTCCGCCCCCAAGCAGGGTTTTCCCCTGCGAGCTACCACCTCGAGCCCCCCAGGATTTGGTCTTGGGTCTCTAGCTTCGGCTGGGGGTCCAAGACGCAATGTAGTCATCCTCAAATGGGAAGGTGGTGCAATCCCCCCTGCAAGGCGTGCAGTGGTGGATTTAATCCTGGAAATGGGTTTTGGGGTAAATGATTTGTATGCTTTTATTCATGTGTCAGGGACGCGGGAGTATACAGTCAGTTTCACCAAGCCAGAGGGTCTTGACCTGTTCTGGGAGCGGTATGAGGCCCGGTGCAGGTCAAGACCCGAATGGGAAAGTCTGGCCCCAGTTGCGATTTCGCAGCGGTCAACAGTAAAAAAGATCACTATCATCCTCACCAATGAGAGCGTCCCTGCCAGGGATCTGGAGGTCTGGTTGAGGAACTACGGGGAAGTTTTGACCAAACCCAATAAAATATTAGATGAGCGTAACATCTGGACTGGGGGATGGTCGGTAACAGTCAGGCTGGCCAGGGATGGAAATGTTGTCCGTCACCTGCCCTCCTCGGCTTTCATAGGGAGGGATAGGATGACCGTCTTCTACCCTGGTCAGCCGAAGCTGTGCCACCGCTGTGGAGAGAGGGGGCACCTTAGCTCCTCCTGTTCGGCCTTGATATGCTCAGTGTGTCGGGGTCAGGGTCATATGGCCAAGGACTGCACCCAGAAGATCAGGTGCAACTTGTGCCTGCGACTTGGCCACCCTTATAGCAGATGCCCTGAGGCCTGGCACAATATGGAGAAGGAGGTAGTGGATGAGATGTCAAGGCTGGACAGGATGGAGGGGGAGGCCCCTGGTGTACCATCCTCCGCTGCGGTGACCGACCCCCCTGGTCCTGCTCAGGATCCCTCCCCAGTTTCCTCCCCAGTTCCCTCCCCAGTTCCTGTGACCACCCCTCCTGTGTCTGTAAGTACTCCTTCTGTATCTGTATCTGTGTCCCCCCAGCCTACTGTACCCGCTCCTCTTGTGTCAGAACCTTCCAAGTCTGTGCCCCCTGAGTCAGTTACCCCCCAGAAGTCTATCCCTCCTAAGTCGGATTTACCCCCCCCACCAGGAGTGGTAGCGGGTACTAAAAAGGTCGCTTCAAAGAAAAAAACAAGGGATGAGGGCATCTCTGAGGCTGACCTCAAGTACCTGGAGGAGAGAAGGAAGGTTGGGCGGCGGAAGAAGCAGGCGGTGAGGACGGAACGGGGGCGGGAAGCTCTGGTGCCTGTCTCCACCCGTCGTAGGTCCACTAGATGGGACATTTCCTCATCTGGCGCTTCTTCAGAGCTGAGCTCTGATTCAGAGATGGAGTTGGAGGCGGCCTCAAGAAAGAGGGAGGCTTCTGGTGATGAGCAGCAGAGGGGAGCTAAGAAGCAATCCACCCAATAACCCAAATGGCGGTTCCCCCTCCGTTAAAAGTGGCGACAATAAATGTCGCCAGCATTAAGTCAGTGAGAGCTCGTTCTATGGCCTTCTTTTTGTTCAGCCAATTAGATGCTGAAATTTTATTTTTGCAAGAGACTAGGCTCACCTCCTTGGCAGATATTCATATGGCCAAGAGAGAGTGGAGGTATGGTCCATCTTACTGGTCTCTTGCGGCCGAGCCTTATGGCGGTGTGGCGGTGTTGTTTAAAACCGGCATGGTAACTGTCCGGCGGGTTATTGAGGTGGAGATTGGGAGATGTATGGTCTTAGACGTCCTTGTGGGAGGGCAGGACCTGCGCCTAATTAATATCTATGGGCCGCACACAAAGTGGGACAGGAAATGCCTTTTTACAAGGATCAAGCCATTTCTTTTTACATCCCGGCAAGTGGTCTTTGGAGGTGACTTTAATACAGTAACTAGGCCCAAGGACAGGAAGGCCTTCAAGGACAGGCTGGGATATGATAGCGTTTTTTTAAATAGTATGGTTAGGGATGCTGGTCTTGTGGATGTGCACATTGCGCACCTCCCGGATGACACCGGGTTCACCTTTCATCGTGGTAATAGTCAGAGTAGGATAGACAGGTTTTTTTTGAAGGAGGCCTCTGCTTTCTCACCCCCAGTGGTGCAGGCAGTAGAGTTCTCTGATCACTGTATGCTATCTGTGGCCCTGAATGCTTCAGACGCCCCTCAGAGGGGAAAGGGCATCTGGAGATTGAATTCGACTCTACTCAAGGAAGAACATGTTAGACAATCCTTTGAGGAATTCTTTCAGGCACAGGTGACCCTCCTGGACTTTTGTAGCAGCAAGGCTGAGTGGTGGGAGCTGACCAAAAAGAGGATCGCTGGATTCTTCAGGGGCCTAGCCAATAGAACACAGTTTAATAAATACATGACCTACCAACGTTTGCGGAGGAAGCTGGATATTCTTGTCTCGAGAGGAGGAGATCCTGGGGCAATCTCCGAAGTGAAACTCCTTCTCAGGAAGTGTCAATATGACCGGCATGCCTCTTTGGTTCTGGAAAGGGACTATGGGAAGTACCACTCGCCTGACCCTTACCAGAACTGCAAACAAGGTGTAGCTGTTAAAGCGGTCGTTGGCCTTAAGGACAGTACAGGTTCCGTGACAAAGTCCAGGTCAGGGATTCTGGAGGTCGTGAGGTCCTTTTATGCCGACCTTCTTGGAAGGAAAGAGCTTGACCGTGACAAGATGGAAAGCTTTTTGGACTCTACTCCAGGTCTAAATGGTGGAGATGTTCCATTGATGAATTTGACAGAGGAGATCACAGTTGAAGAGGTGATGAGGGCAATTGAACAGCTTGCCATCAAAAAGTCACCCGGACCGGATGGCTTGACGGCTGAGTTTTACAAAGCCTTTAAGTCTATTCTGGCCCCACATTTGGTAGAGGTTTTTAACAGTTGTCTTGCTGAGGGGGTGCTATCCCCTTCCATGAGGCACTCGGCTGTGATTCTTCTGTCAAAGGGTAAAGATCCTTCGATGATTGAGAATTGGCGCCCCATCAGCCTTCTTAATGTCGATAGAAAGATACTGGCGAAGATATTTTTCTGGCGCCTGTCGTCAGTAGCAGAGTCTTTGCTTTCTCGCCATCAGCACTGTTCGGTCCAGGGTAGGAGCACCTTCACAGCGGTGTTAGCTGTCCGGGAGGCCTTGGAGCGGTGCAGGGCTGCAGGCTGGGGAAAGTACTTGCTGACATTGGATCAGGCAAAGGCTTTTGATCGTGTTAACCATGAGTACCTGTGGTTGCTCCTTAGTAAGTACGGTCTGCCGGGTGGTTTTGTTGATTGGCTGAAAGTCTTGTATAAGGGGGCAGAAAGCTTCCCTCTTGTTAATGGTTGGGTTGGACGGTCCTTTGAGGTTGGCTCCGGGGTGCGCCAGGGTTGTCCCCTGAGTCCCCTGCTCTATGTGTTTGCAATCGACCCCTTCATCAGGAGGCTAGAGAGCGGCATGTTGTGTGGGGTACCAGTGGGGCTCCCGGGTGAGCCGCCATTGAGGGTTGTTGCTTATGCGGACGACGTATCGGTGATTGTCACTGGGACGGATGAGGCGGAGGAGGTGGTCTCTCTGACATCACGGTATTCTGAAGCATCAGGCTCCAAGATCAATCAGGAAAAGAGTGAAGTTTTCTGGATGGGAAAGGAAGGTGAGGGGTTTGATCTCCCGGACACCTTTCCAGTGCCCCGAGAAAGAATTAAGATACTAGGCATTGAATTTGGTCCCGGCGATTATGGCCTCAAAAACTGGGAAGGCAGACTGGAAATTGCCAATGCTAAGGTGGTCAACTGGAAGAGATGGAAGTTATCTATGAGGGAAAGGGTTGATCTGATTAAGACCTACCTGATTCCGATCTTCTTGTATGTCAGCTTTGTCTGCATCTTGCCAGTGTCTCTCTATGCTAGGATCAGTAGTGTGTTCTTCCAGATGCTGTGGGGGAACAGACTGAACCCCATCAAGAGGAATGTCACCTACCTATCCAGGAGGGAGGGTGGCTTAGGTATGGTCAACCCAATTCTTTTCTTTTCACTGCTATTTCTCAAGTTTAACATTGGTAGTATGCTTGCAGTGGAACCTCCTGGATGGGCAGGCATATTTAGATCTTGGTTTAGGCCTTTTCTGCGACTTTGGGAAGAAGGTGGCCAAGTGAAGAATCGCAGGGGTCATCGTGGTCAGCTACCAGCCTATGTAGCTCCGTGCCTGAAGTTACTGCGGCAGTGGCGATTGTCGGCTGAAGATCTCAGATCGGTTCCGAGGAAAGACCTTATGAGTCGAGTCTTGAGCGAAGTCTTTCATGACCCACTGGCCTTAAGGGATTGCCCAGGCCCAGTTTTGAGGGCGGGGTTGAGACTGATTAATTTGGATAGAATACCTCCTAAATTTAGGGATCTGGCCTGGTTGTGCTTCCACGGGAGGCTCTATGTTCGGGGCAATTTGAAATTCCGCAGTGGGGTGGATCGTAGCTGTCCTCGGGAGGAGTGTGCAGGTGAGGAGGAGACTATGGACCATTTTCTGCTTCGTTGCCCTTTTAACATAGAAGTGTACAAACAGGTGGGGCGGGCGCTCGGTGTTCCTTTCCTCTCCAGGCTGGGTTATGCCGAGTGGGTGTACGGAGCATTCAGTACCGGTGGAGGTTTTTGTTTGGATACACTTTTTTTAGTTAGCCTAGTGGTCCGTTATTTCACCTGGAACGCACGGTGTCAGGTCAGCATTCGGCAAAAAATCCTTCCTGTTGAGGTGGTGGTGTATGACATTGTGCATGAGGTGGGGAAGATTCGGGGGCTTGAGAGAGACAAGCGGGGTCAGGGGGCTTGGCTGAAGGCGTGGAGGGGTTTCAAGCCTCCCTGACTGCCAGGAGTCTCTTTCCCGGGTGTGGCTGTCTGTCTCTTATCACCCTAGATTATTATTTTTGATACATTTTTGATAAATGGCTGCGTACATAGGTGACGGGTTGTGCCTCTTAGGCCCTTTCTGCTGCTTTGTGTAAATAGTTTTGTAGTAATGTTTTGGTAGTGGTGTATAGTGTATATATTGTATATATTCTGAACCTGGATGTGTATTCCTTGGATTTATGTTTGAAGTTTTGTACTATAGTTTTGTTTTTTACTTTTGTATAAAATTGGTTGCTTGATTCTTTTCAATAAAAGATCAATAGCGTCCCATCATTGGTGTCAGTGGGTGGAATAGCACCCCATCATTAGTGTCATTGGGAGGAATAATGCCTCATCATTGGTGTCAGTGGGAAGAATAGTACCCCATCAGCTAACTAGCCTCTTGGCTGCTATGACAAGCAGCGGGAGGGGACATCCCTCTCCTCACACCACATTCCGCTGCTCTCTCAGGCTCTCCCGTCCCCCCGAGAGACCCGAGTTACCAGCTGGTACATCCACTGGCGAGTCGGAGACCCGAAGAAAGCCGGGACTGGCTTTGATCAGGTCTCTGCTATGGTAACCTGGAAGCGATAACATGACATCACTTCCTGTTTACCTGGCTGTCAACCGCGCTTTTTTTAAAATCAAAAGTATTCAAAAACGCAGATCTTGGCGCTTTGAATGTTTTTAAGTGCAACAAAGGGATTTGAGGTCTTATTTACCCCGATCCCTCCATAAAGTGTACCTGTCACTTACCTGTCACAAGGATATTTACAAATGATCAAACAAAATAATAAAAAAATTAATTAACCACTTGCCGACGGCTGGATGTCTAAAGACGTCCTGGGCTTTGTGGTGGTAAATCTGAATGATGGGTGCAGCTACAGGCATCATTCAGATATCGGCATTTTCAGCCGGCGATTCCCTACACCATAAGAATGATCATAGCGGCTGTTCCACTGCTTGATCGTTCTTACGGGGGCGAGAGGGGATGCCTCCCGCCGCCCTTCGGTGCTTCTACCGACTCACCGGTGAGTTGGAGAACGGATCCGCTGACCCCGGATGTCCACCATAGAGATTTCCGGTGGACCAGATGGTCGCCGGCATACCTCCCAACAAGCACGGATTCTGCGGGATTTTCCCACACTGACTGCATATTCCTGCAGTCCCGCAAAAGGGTTACATTTCCCGCACTGATGATCCGAGCTCAAGAACTGCAAGCAACAAGCAACCCCCCCCCCCCCCACTCAAGCGAGCGGAGCTGAATGGGCAGTACTGAAGTACTGAAGGAGGAGGTGGGCGGAGCTGAAGGAGAAGGCGGGCGGAGCTAAAGGAGGAGCCGGGCGGAGCTGAAAGGGCAGTACTGAAGTACTGAAGGAGGAGGCGGGCGGAGCTGAAGGCGGGCGGAGCTGAAGGAGGAGCCAGGCGGAGCTGAATGGGCAGTACTGAAGGAGGAGGCGGGCGGAGCTGAAGGAGAAGGCGGGCGGAGCTGAAGGAGGAGGCGGGCAGAGCTGAAGGAGGAGGCGGGCGAAGCTGAAGGAGGATGCGGGCGGAGCTGAAGGAGAAGATGGGCGGAGCTGAAGGAGGAGGCGGGCGGAGCTGAATGAGCAGTACTGCTGGAGGAGGAACCGTAGCGGCGCGCCGATGACTGATTGTGTCCACAGGTGAGAGGCATCCACCCCCCCCGCTCATCAACTTAAATTCGCCCCCCCTCAACAACTTCGATCCCCCCCACGCTCGACAACTTCGATCCCCCCCCCTCAACAACTTTGATCCCCCGCTCAACAACTGTCCCGCAGTGGACTTTTTAAATGTTGGGAGGTATGGTCACCGGAGTCTCTATGATCGTGAACTCTATGATCGTTGGAGGGCGGGCGGGATGTTATTGACCCCATATCGTTACTATAAAGAGGTCCTGTCATGCCATATGCCATCCTATTACAAGGGATGTTTACATTTCTTGTAATAGGAATAAAAATGATCACATTTTTTTTTTAAAGTGTAAAATTAGAAAATTTTAAGAAAAATTAACAATAACAATTTTTTTTTTTTTAAAGTGCCCCTGTCCCCGTGTGCTCGCACACAGAAGCGAACACATATGTAAGTCCCGCCCACATATGAAAACGGTGTTGAAACCACACATGTGAGGTGTCGCCACGAACGTTAGAGCGAGAGCAATAATTCTAGCCCTAGACCTCCTCTGTAACTCAAAACATGTAACCAGTAAAAAAAAAATTAAACCGTCGCCTATGGGGATTTTTAACCTCCCTGGCGGTATGATTCTGTCTGGAATTACGTACCAAAAGCGGTACAATTATTTGCAAGGAAATTTGGCGTTTTATACTGTAGGAATAACTCACTTAAATCTGACCAAACAAGAGTCTAATAGGCATCCCGGGTATGACATTTTTTTAAAAACAAAATTATAAATTATAATATAATAAATAATTATAACAAATAATAATATAATTCGAATAAAAATTATTCATCAGTAATCAAATCAAAATCACTGACATTTTCTCAGTTGCAGAATTGTCGCTGTCATTATTTTTTTTTTTTATGACGAATTTTCCCACAAATCATTATCGCACAATTCTGCAAGTGATTATAATTTATTATCGCTGTTTTCTAGATGCTCTAAAACCATTTTTGACATAAAGGGACACTTTTGGTTGCTATGGACAATCTACACTTTGCAGGGAGAAAGAACCGTTTTTATTATATAAAAGAACATGTAGGGCACTGGGCAGACCACTAGGGACAAGGGCGGTGTGTATTTATTTATTTATTTATTTTTGTTTACGTTTTTAAATTTGGCGCCGATCTCCGCTCCCGTGCGTCGTAACGTCGCAGGGAACGGAGATCGACGGCACAGGAGGACACTGTGTGAATCGAGCGAGGTCCCGCTCGCTCACACAGCGCGGTGGCATCGCTGGATCCAGGAACAAGGTAAGCCAGCGCGCGCTGCAGGCTCTGCATAGCTTGCCCCGAGCGTGACTCGGGGATACCGATCTTAGCAGAAAAAATTCACCCTGAGTCACGCTCGGGGATACCGCCAGGAGGGTTAAATACCGAAGCTTGGCGCCATTCCACGAGCGTGTGCAATTTTGAAGCGTGACGTGTTAGGTATCTATTTACTCGGCGTAACTTCATCTTTCATAATATGCAAAAAAATTGGGCTAACTTTACTTTTTTTACTTTTTAAGCATCCAAAAGTAACGCGTTCGAAAAATTGCTGCGCAAATACCGTGTGAGATAAAAAGTTGCAATGACCGCCATTGTATTCTCTAGGGTCTCTGCTAAAAAAAAACACCAATTTATTCTCTAGGGCCTCTGCTTCAGGCTGGGTTCACACCTATGCAAATTGAATGTGGGTATCCAATTAGCTTAGCAGGAGATTGTGACCGGCTCTCTATGGAGTCGGCACACACATCTCCGGAGTGGCTCCGGTGTGAATTGCACACAAGTCCAATGAGCCCTTTGGTCCATTTCAGGTCCAAATTCAGCCCAAAATTCGGGCTAAAATCAGACCTGAACCGGTGATAGACATGTGCGATTCGTTTCGTACGACTTTCCCAAAATTCGTACATTCAGAAGAATCCGAAATACGAATTGCTATGCTTATGAATTGTATACGAAATACGAAATTTAGTTGACGAATTTCGGATCCAAATTCCGTTACAACGGAAACGTGACTGGTGTTTTGTTGACCAATCAGAGGTTTTCTTCTTCTGCTGAGTGAGGGTTGGGAAAATTACCTTTTTAAATATAGAGTGGGAGACTGGTACTGGTAGTCGATGGGAGATTCAGAATCGAACAAAATAAGAATGTTCCTTATATTGTCATAATAACTGCGATCATTCGTTATGATGAAGTTAAAAACCCAGGAATTCAGCACAGCACAGGGATGGTGGGAGCCCCTCATAATGAGCACAGCACAGAGATGGTGGCAGCCCCTCATAATGAGCACAGCACAGAGATGGTGGCAGCCCCTCATAATGAGCACAGCACAGAGATGGTGGCAGCCCCTCATTATGAGCACAGCACAGGGATGGTGGGAGCACCTCATAATAAGCACAGCAGGGATACAGCCCCAAGAGGAAGTCAGCACAGGGATGGTGGGAGCCCCTCAATGAGCACAGCAGGGGTACAGCCCCAAGAGGAAGTCAGCACAGGGATGGTGGGAGCACCTCATAATAAGCACAGCAGGGGTACAGCCCCCGGAGGAAGTCAGCACAGGGATGGTGGGAGCCCCTCATTATGAGCACAGCACAGGGATGGTGGGAGACCCTCATAATGAGCACAGCAGGGGTACAGCCCCAAGAGGAAGTCAGCACAGGGATGGTGGGAGCCCCTCATAATGAGCACAGCAGGGGTACAGCCTCTGGAGGAAGTCAGCACAGGAATGGTGGGAGTCCCTCATAATGAGCACAGCAGGGGTACAGCCCCAGGAGGAAGTCAGCACAGGGATGGTGGGAGCCCCTCATAATGAGCACAGCACAGGGATGGTGGGAGCCCCTCATAATGAGCACAGCAGGGGTACAGCCCCAAGAGGAAGTCAGCACAGGGATAGTGGGAGCCCCTCATAATGAGCACAGCAAGGGTACAGCCCCAAGAGGAAGTCAGCACAGGGATGGTGGGAGCCCCTCATAATGAGCACAGCAGGGGTACAGCCCGAAGAGGAAGTCAGCACAGGGATGGTGGGAGCCCCTCATAATGAGCACAGCAGGGGTACAGCCCCCGGAGGAAGTCAGCACAGGGATGGTGGGAGCCCCTCATTATGAGCACAGCACAGGGATGGTGGGAGACCCTCATAATGAGCACAGCAGGGGTACAGCCCCAAGAGGAAGTCAGCACAGGGATGGTGGGAGCCCCTCATAATGAGCACAGCAGGGGTACAGCCTCTGGAGGAAGTCAGCACAGGAATGGTGGGAGCCCCTCATAATGAGCACAGCAGGGGTACAGCCTCTGGAGGAAGTCAGCACAGGAATGGTGGGAGTCCCTCATAATGAGCACAGCAGGGGTACAGCCCCAGGAGGAAGTCAGCACAGGGATGGTGGGAGCCCCTCATAATGAGCACAGCACAGGGATGGTGGGAGCCCCTCATAATGAGCACAGCAGGGGTACAGCCCCAAGAGGAAGTCAGCACAGGGATAGTGGGAGCCCCTCATAATGAGCACAGCAAGGGTACAGCCCCAAGAGGAAGTCAGCACAGGGATGGTGGGAGCCCCTCATAATGAGCACAGCAGGGGTACAGCCCGAAGAGGAAGTCAGCACAGGGATGGTGGGAGCCCCTCATAATGAGCATAATGAGTCAGACGGCTGCCATATTGAGAAAGGTGTTTTTTGCTTTTTAAATTCATCATAACGAATGTTAATAAATGTTACGAAAAGTTAACAAACGTAACGAAAATTCGTATTTCGTACGAATCTAATTTGAATTTGAAACGGAATGGAACGAAACAAATTTATTGACGGCGCACATGTCTAACCGGTGCATGGAGATGCACTAAACTCCAGTGGCAAGCCTCAAAAACATATACATATATATATAATGTTTGGGAGTTCTAAGTAATTTTCTAGCAAACTGACCCCCCCCCCCCCCCCCCAGATTTTTACATACCAAAAGTGCCAGAAAATGCCGGTCTTCAAGTGGTTAAATGATAGCAACTTATGGTTTTGCATAACCTGTGTAATACATTTTTACAAAGTCCACAATCAGTTGTAAATGGCAGTTTTCTTTCTTTGCAACATAGTAACCAGGCAGGAATCATCAATGTAACAAAGACATTAGATTAGAAAGCAGAAGTTAAAGCGGAGGTTCAACCTAAAAAACAAGTTTCTACCATGCCATTTAGCATACTAGCGTGAGCTACAGTATGCCTTTATTTTATTTTTTTTTGCGCCATACTCACAGTGTAATCCGTTAGTTTAGTTTCAGACCCCCCGCGGGGAGTAGGCGTTCCTATGAAGAGGGGAACATGATTGACGTCGGGCTATGGCGCGTCACGCTTCCCGAAAATAGCCGGAGTATGACTCGGCTCTTCACGGCGCTATACAACGCGCACAGACTAGGAGCTGACTGCGCAGGCGCCGTGAAGAGCCAAGTCCTACTCCGGCTATTTTCGGGAAGCGTGACGCGCCATAGCCGGCCGTCAATCATGTTCCCCTCTTCATAGGAACGCCTACTCTGAAACTAAACTAATGGATTACACTGTGAGTACGGCGCCAAAAATAAAAAATAAAGGCATACTGTAGCTCACGCTTTTTTTTTTTTTTAGGGTGAACCCCCGCTTTAAGTACAATACTTTTTTTCAATACACATTACCAGGAAAAACTGGACACCACCCAAGTGGATTTCCACAGAAATAAGAGATACGGATTTATTATTGCTGAAAGCTTCTCTTGTTTTCCTGTTGCCTTCTCTATCTTCTCTCGATATCGATGTTGAAGGTTTGGATATTGCCATTTAAGCTCTGCGATTCCCTATGGATGATCCCTGCTGCATATTCCAGCCAGGAACTCATCACGCTGCGTCCTAATAAATATTTCCACATCATTGACTTATCTCTCAGCCTATGCATGGCGACTTAATTTGCACTCTTGCAGCGTGGTATTTTTCTGGAGGTCCTTAGGGGGTCCGGGCAAGAAAAAGACTCAGGCGGCAAGGCACTCGATCACGCTGGCCGCACCTCCGCACTTCAATAGAATGTTTTTTTTTTTTTTACAATTTTCATCTCATAGTTTACATTTTGTTCTGGTTAACCACTTCAGCCCCGGAAGAATTTACCCCTTCCCGACCAGGCCATTTTTTGCGATTCGCCACTGCGTCGCTTTAACTAACAATTGCGCGGTCGTGCGACGTTGTCCCCAAACAAAATTTACGTCCTTTTTTTCCCCACAAATAGAGTTTTCTTTTGTTGGTATTTGATCACCTCTGTGATTTAAATTTTTTGCGCTATAAACAAAAAAAGAGCGGCAATTTGAAAAAAAAAAACACAATGGCCCGGATTCACAAAGCACTTACGCCGACGTATTTTGAGATACGCCGCGTAAGTGTAAATATGCGCCGTCGTATCTGTGCGCTGTGCCCACAAAACTAGATCAGCCTGCAAATAGGATTCATCGGACGGACGTAACTTTCCTACGCCGGCGTATCGTGGGCGCATATTTACGCTGGACGCATGTGGCGCTCCCATTGATTTTGTATTCAAATATGCAAATGAGGGAGATACGGCGATTCACGAACGTACGTGCGCCCGGCGTAGGCTACGCGCGTAAGTTCTACGTCCGGCTTAAAGTTATTCCCCATAAAGCAGGTGTAACTCAGCACCAGACTTGCACAGGTCAGCTGGAGAGCAGCTGCAGCAGTACCGTTACGGTTGAGCTGAGCAACCACACTTGCAGGACAACACATCTGTACGCCAACATGCCAGGCAGGGCCGCCATCAGTAATTATGGGGCCCCTTACACAGCTTCAGGCATGGGCCTGGGGGGGTGCTGCCGCGAATTGAGAAGAATTGAGAAAGAAGAAATAAAGTAAAATATATATATATAAATAAAGGAACTAAAAAGAATAAAAAAAGAAATAAAAAAAATTGCCATCATTTGCATCTTGGTGAGCAATGGCTTGCTGAATGCAGTGCATGCCTCTCCGCGCTGCGCCGGCGTAGCGTAAAAGAGATACGCTACGGCGGCATAAATATGCGCCGATGTATGTGAATCCGGGCCAATATTTTTAACTTTTTGCTATAATAAATATCCCAAATAAAAAAAAAATTATGGCTCGGATTCAGAAAGGAGATACGACGGCGTATCTCCGGATACGCCGTCGTATCTCTGAGTGTGCGGCGTCGTATCTATGCGCCTGATTCAGAGAATAAGTTACGCATAGATTTCCCTAAGATCCGACCGGCGTAAGTGTCTCACACCGTCGTATCGTAGGCTGCATATTTACGCTGGCCGCTAGGTGGCGCTTCCGTATATTTACGCAATGAATATGCTAATTAGGTAGATACGTCGATTCAGAAACGTACTTCCGGCCGGCGCATTTTTTTACGTCGTTTACGTTAGGCTTTTTCCGGCGTAAAGTTACCCCTGCTATATGAGGCGTAGCCAATGTTAAGTATGGACGTCGTTCCCGCGTCGAGTTTTGAAAATTTTACGTTGTTTGCGTAAGTCGTTCGCGAATAGGGCTGTACGTAAGTTACGTTCACGTCTAAAGCATTGACGATTTGCGGCGTTATTTCGAGCATGCGCACTGGGATTTTTTCACAAACGGCGAATGCGCCGTTCGTAAAAAACTTCAAATACGTGGGGTCACATGTAATTTAAATAAAACACGCTCACATCATCCACATTTGAATTAGGCAGGCTTACGCCGACACACATACGTTACGCCGCCGTAACTTAGAGCGCAAGTTCTTTCTGAATACGGAACTTGCGCCCAAATTTATGGTGGCGTACCGTATCTGAGATACGTTACACCACCCGGAAAGATACACCAATGTATCTGAATCCGGCCCCAAGTCTTTATCAGTTTAGGCCGATATGTATTCTTCTAGATATTTTTGGTAAACAAAATCGCAAAAGGGGAAAATAAGGGATAGATTTATGGCCTTTTTATTATTATTTTTTTACTAGTAATGGCGGCGATCAGTGGATTTTATCGTGACTGCGACATTGCGGCGGACACATCGGACACTTTTTTGGGACCATTGACATTTATCAAAGATACAAATAGCCACTGATTATTATTATTATTATACAGGATTTTCATAGCGCCAACAGTTTGCGCAGCGCTTTACAACATGAGGGCAGACAGTACAGTTACAATACAATTGAAAACAGGAGGAATCAGAGGGCCCTGCTCCTTAAAGGATTACTGTATAAATGTCACTGGCAGAGAAGGGGTGAACACTAGGGGGCAATCAAGGGGTTAACTGCGTTCCCAGGGAGGTGTTTCTAACAGTGAGGGGATGGGACTGATTGGAGGAGGAGACAGATCGCTGTTCCTATTTAGTAGGAACAGACAATCTGTTTCTGCTCCCCTGTCATAACAGGCATTTGTGTGTTTACACATACAAATCCTTGTTCTGGCTCTCGTGTGCGATCGCAGGTGGCCGGTGGCAATCGCGCCCACCGGCTATGCGCATGCAGCGGGCGCTCGCACCTGCTATGGCTCTTAAAGGAGCCGCCTTATATAGAGCCATCCTGCTGCCGTATATATACAGGAGCGGGTTGGGAAGCGTTTAAATAGTAACTCCACTCCCCCCCCACCCCACACCACCTTGTCCCTATGTTGATGGGGACAAGGGCCTCTTCCCCACAACCCTGGGCTGTGGTTGTGGGAGGGTCTGTTGGCTGGGGGCTTATCAGAATCTGGAAGCCGCCTTTAACCCCGGCCCCCTTCTATGTGAATGAGTATGGAGTACATAGTGCCCCTACCCATTCACCGAAAAATGTAAAAGTGAATAAAGACAGTACAAGAGTTTTTGACAACTGCAGGAGCGTTCGTTGGCGAGCGTAGCTTTTTTCCCCCCAGTTCTTCATAAACGTTGGCGTTGGCGTCGTGATTGACGCTGTATTCACATCGAGGGACTTTTTTTTTTTTTTAATAAAACATCCTTTAAAAACTTTATGTATATATTTTTTGGTGAATGGGTAGGGGTACTATGTACTCCATACTCATTCACATAGGGGGGGGTCGGGATCTGGGAGCCCCCTTGTTAAAAGAGGCTTCCAGATCCCGATAAGCCCCCCGTCCGCAGACCCCCACAACACAGCCCAAGGTTGTGGGGAAGAGGCCCCTTGCATTGTGGGGAAGGTGGTTTGGGGTGGGGGGGCATGTAGCCTGGTATTGTTGGGCGGGGGGTGCTTGCTTGTCCCCTGCCTTTCCTGACCTGCCAGGCTGCATGCTTGGATAAGGGTCTGGTATGTATTTTGGGGGGGAACCGAAATAATTTAAATAAAAAAAATGGTGTGGAGTTCCCCTCCAAATCCATACAGACCAGATGGATGCCGTTTTTTTTACAAATTTCTTTAGCCGTCAGTTCTTTTCTTTATATTCAGCTGTCAGTGGGAAACCCCGCTGACAGCTGATGACTCATTGGTTGTTAAGGATGTGGCGGCTGGCTTGCCGGCCCGCTCCTTAGCAACCAGCTGTATACAGTGTTTTTAAAGGGGGGGAAAAAGCATTCAAAAATGCATCAAAAATGTGTGTTTCTGGTGCGACTACACGCAAAACACAATCTGCTACATGAAAAAAAGTACCCCGGCCCTTTCCAAAATTGCACCAGCTAAAAAACGCATAGATGTGTACGTGTACCATAGGAAACCATGTTAAATAGACTGTAGTCCGTTTCTGCAAAAGGGAAAATGCACAAAAAAGGTGGGAACGTAGGGTAACTGAGTAACTGCAGTGTGAGCTGGAGTTTGCCTTCAATTTGTTAGTGTATCTAAATCCGTTAGTATATCTAACACTCCCCTCCCCATAGACTGACAATGCTGCTGTCCAAAGGTGTCCCTGTGCGCCTTCACCCAGAGTGGGGGCGCTCTAATACAGGAGGTGTATTACTGGCCCTGGATCACCAGGTGAAAAACAGAAGGAAAGCCTAAAAAATAAAAAAAATGCAGTCGCCACACCTAATAATTGGCACGCTCCAATATATAACATTTTGGGTTTTGTTTAATACCGCTTTGCCGCCCACCCACCGTCAAATGACGGCTGGGCGGTGCGGCTCTCATTCTGGGTGGACTCTTTAACCATGTGATCGGCTGTGACCAATCACAGCCGGTCACATATACACACGGAGATGCCGGTAATCGGCGATCCTCGCCTCACACTGACAGAGTGTGAGGAGAGGAGAGCCAATCAGCGGCATCTCCTCACAGGGGACAGCTAGGTATGTAATCAGGGCACTGATCATCGGTGCCCTGATTACAAATAAGTGCCCACCAGCGCCAGCAATCAGTGCCAACCAGTGCCCATAATTGCCACCAACCTGTGCCCAAAAGTACCGGCAACCAGTGCCCAAAAGTGATGCCAGTCAGTGCTGGCTATTAGTGCTGCCCATCAATGCCCATCACTGCTCATGCCCATCAATTCCACCCATCAATGCCCATCATGGTGCCTATCCATGCCACCTATCTCTGCCCACCAATGCTGCTTATCTGTGCCCACCATTGCCGCCTGTCTGTGCCCACCAGTGCCACCTATCTGTGCCCAGCACCCACCAGGGCCACCCATCAGTGCCGCCTGTGAGTGCTCCTCAGTGCCACATATCAGTGCCACCTATCAGTGCCCATAAGTGCGACATATTTGTGCCTCCTCATCAGTGCCGTCTCATCAGCGCAACTTCAGGTGCGACTTTGGAGACATTCATGCGCAGATGTGTGTGCAAGTTGCACCCTAAATTGCCAGAAGTAGGGCAGGAACGACTTTTTCAAAGCACTGCAAAGTCGCGCCGCAGCGATTTGGACACGGCTATTGCCGACAATAAGGTGCGACTTGTCATGCGATTTCATCAGTCAAATCCCATGACAAGTCGCTCCAATGTGAACGAGGAGAAGTACATGCAAAGCTCATTGAGCTGGGCTTCTCCTGTGAGTGAGTGAGTGAGTGAGTGACTTATATAGCGCAGCAAATGCGAACTTAATCGCCTCAAGGCGCTTGACATCCAGAGTCGTACCGGTCCTTCAGAAGAGGTGGGTCTTTAGTTTTTTCCTAAAGGCCCGATGGTTTTCCTCCAGGCGGATGGTAGTGGGTAGAGCATTCCAGAGCCGAGGTCCTTGGACCGAAAATCTGCGTTCTCCCTTCGATTTGTAGCGGGATTTAGGAATTTGGAGAAGGTTTTGGTTGGTTGATCGGAGCACGCGCTTGGTGACGTAGGGTTTTATTTTCTCGCTTAAGTATTGGGGAGAGTTCCCCTGTATACATTTGTGGGTGAGGCAGAGTGTCTTGAATGTCACCCTGTCCTGTACGGGCAGCCAGTGGAGGGATCTCAAGGCCGGGGAGACTGATTCCCACGGCTTTTTACCTGTTACCAGTCTGGCTGCCGTGTTCTGGACGACTTGTAGACGTGACATCTGGTATTTCGGTAGTCCTAAATAGAGGGAATTTGCGTAGTCGAGTCGTGAATTGATGATAGTTCCAACCACTACAGCTCTGTCTTCTTCCGGGATGAAGGGGATGAGTCTACGTAGCATGCGGAGCAGGTGATGAGAACTGCTGACAACTGATCCTATTTGTGCATCCATCGTCATGTCTGCGTCAAAGATGACTCCGAGGCTTTTGACTTTGTTGCTTGGCGCAATGGTTTGTCCGAGGATGGTGGGTGGTATCCATGTGGTCCTAGAAATGGATTTCCTATTTGCGTGCAGGGTGAGTAGCTCTGTTTTGGATCCGTTGAGTTTGAGGGAGCTTTCAGTCATCCAATTGTCGATCAGTGTGAGGCATTTTCCAAGTTCATGAAATTGTTCTTTTTTGTTGGTGATTCGAAGGTAAAGCTGCGTGTCGTCAGCATAGGAGTGGTAGCGCAGGTCCTGTTTGCTGATGATTTTGAGGAGCGGGCGGATGTAGATGTTGAAGAGTACGGGTGAGAGGGGCGATCCTTGCGGGACTCCGCATGTAACGGTCCGTGTTTCTGATGTAAAACCTCCAAGTTTCACGGTCTGAGTGCGATTTCCTAGGAAAGATGCGAACCACGGTAGGGCCGCGTCCGAGACTCCTGCTACTTCTTTGAGTCGTGTGAGCAATATGTTGTGGTCTACCGTGTCGAAGGCTGCGCTAAGGTCCAGCAGCACTAGGAGACAGGATTCTCCATCATCTGCTGCTTCGAGGGCGTCATCCCATATCTTGAGAAGAGCCGTTTCTGGGCCGTGGCCTGGGCGAAAACCTGATTGTAGAGGATCTAGGAGTTTGTGATCGTCCAGGTGTGGCTGAAGCTGTTGTACTACTGCTTTCTCCATGATCTTGGAGATCGTGTTGAGGCTTGTTACCGGTCTGCGCTGGTTTGGGTCTTTCGGGTCGAGGTTGGGTTTCTTTAAGAGGGGTTTTATTATGCCTTGCTTGAGGTTGTTAGGGACTATCCCTTCCCTGAATGATTGGTTTATGATGTGCGTTATGGTGGGTGCCAAAATGTCCGTGCATTCTTTCAAAAGTTTTGTAGGAATGATGTCATTGGGTGATGTGTTGTCTCGGAGGCTTCCGATGATGTTTTTTGTGGTGTCGATTGTAATTGGGACCAGCTCAAAAATCGTCGATCGTGGGTTATTTATGTTGATTTCTTCTTCTAGCTGTATCTGAATGTGGTCGGTGTGCTTTTTCTGTTGAACTGTTGCCCGAATCGTTTCGATTTTTTCGATGAAAAAGTCAGATAGCTCATTGCAGAATTCCTGTGTTTCACTTGCAGGGGGGTCCAAGCAGGAGGGGTTCATAGTCTTAGCGACTAGTTGAAAAAGTTCCCGTGGACGGTTTAGGGCTTTGGAGATTTTGTGTGCGAAATGGTCTTTTTTAGCTTTAAAAATCGCTTTGTGGTAGTTCTTGGTGAGGGTTTTGTACTTTGTGAGGTTTTCTTTTGATGGGTTCCTCCTCCAGGCTCCTTCAGCTCTTCTGCGATCCTGTTTCAGTAGAGTGAGAGTGTCGTTGAACCAGCCCGAGTTGTTTTTCCGGCTGAGAGCTCTGCGTTTCGGAGCGACTGTGTCTGCTGTTTGTAGTAACGCTTTGTTTAAAGCGTTGAGTGTTTGTTCCGTTGAGTGGTTCCGATTTGGTACTTCTATTTTTGTCGCTAGGGTGGTTTTGAAGAGCTCAGAGTGTAGTTTCTTCTGCGATCTTGCCCAGTGTATAGTTGTAGGGGGTTTGGGTTTTTGAAAGATGGTATCGGTGGTTAATATGAATTTGATGGCGTGGTGGTCCGTCCAAGGTAAAGGTCTGTTGTCCAATTTTCTGATAATCACGTTTTGTTTGAAGATGAGGTCTAAAGTGTGACCTGACGTATGTGTTGAAGTCTTTATCAGTTGCTGCAGACCGCGTTCTTCGAGTTGGTCGATGCAGGCGGTAGCGATGGGATCCTGAGTTGAGTTAGCCCAGAGGTTGAAGTCCCCAAGTAGCAGCAGGTTTTTAGTTTTGTGGATCACAGTTCATTCTGCACTCCTGTGACCAGGGGAGGGCTGGGCTGGGGGGCAGGGTGGCAGTTGCCTCCCGGGCTGCCCTAACTTATGTTCAAAATGCCCGCTACCATTTTATTTTTCATTCTGGTCTTGGAAGTCGGGCCGACCACTAGGTGTTGCATTCCTGGGAGTTGTAGTCCACACTCAAGCTCCCGGTGGATGGAAAACAGAGCAGCGCAGAGGAGACTACAACTCTCTGGGACCGGTTTCTTGGAAGCAGGCAGAGGCAGGGCATGCCAGGGAGTCGGGATGCAGGGCTGGGCGCTGGCTGCAACTTGACCCCAAGACCAGGAGCATTACCCCCCCCAGGAGGCCATGGCGTGCAAGGACCTTCTGATCCCCAGGTTAGGGTCAGTGTTTAGGGGTTATGGTTTAGGGTTAGGATTAGGGGTCAGGGTTTAGGGTTAGGGTTTAGGGTTAGGGGTCAGGGTCAGGGTTTAGGGTTAGTGTTAGGGGTTAGGGGTTAGGGTTTAGGGTTAGGGTTTAGGGTTAGGGTTAGGGTTTAGGGTTAGGGTTTAGGGTTAGTGTTAGGGGTTAGGGTTAGGGTTTTGGGTTAGGGTTAGGGTTTAGGGTTAGGGTTAGGGTTTAGGGTTAGTGTTAGGGGTTAGGGTTTATGGTTAGGGTTTAGGGTTAGGGGATAGGGTTAGGGTTCAGGGTTAGGGTTTAGGGTTAGTGTTAGGGGTTAGGGGTTAGGGTTTAGGGTTAGGGTTTAGGGTTAGGGTTTAGGGTTATGGTTAGGGGTTAGGGTTAGGGGTTAGGGTTAGGGTTTGGGGTTAGGGTTTAGGGTTAGGGTTAGGGTTAGGGGTTAGGGTTAGGGGTTAGGGTTTGGGGTTAGGGTTTAGGGTTAGGGTTAGGGTTAGGGTTTAGGGCTAGGGGTTAGGGTTAGGGTTTAGGCTTAGGGTTTGGGTTTCCCATTGAAGAATATGGCTAGGACTCAGGAATTGGAACAGGGACCTCCCCTAAAGGTCAAAGGTCAGAAGGCGGGTTCCCAGAGGTCAAAGCTCACAGGGCGTGGCTGACCCACCCCCACCAAAGTGTACCGCCTACCCCAACTCAGTCGGGGAATGAACAAGTCGGGAAAAGCGTCTTGTAACCTGTCCCAGTGATCAGGCTGCATTGATGGGCACTGGAGCTGGCTGCACTGGTGAGGCTGCATTGACAAACCAGATGGGCCATGGATGGTGAGCTGATACGGTGGTTCAATGACTGGACTTGCCCCCCCAGGCCTAAGGCTGCCAGCCCTCCCCTGCCTGTGACCCGTTTTCAGCAGACGGCGGGCTTCAGCCCGCTGTCGGCTGACGTCACAGAGATGGTCCAGGCTCGGGAAAGATGGCGATCATATGTCGGGATCCGCCCACATGCCTGGACCGGCATCTGGCTCAGCCTCTCAGAGAGTCACTGAGAGCCTGAGCCGGACCACCCCCTCTAAAAACTGGGGGAGGGGCAAGAGCAGAAAGCCGTTGACTGACCGTCACTGACTCTCTGCTCAGGGAGCTTTGAGAACCGAGCGATCAGCAGTGTTTGATCGATCAGTTCTCATTGTAGCCATGGGAGTCACTGGAGATATAACATTGAAACAAAGTTTCCGTTTTTTACAAGATAAGATACAACAACCCACAACATCCAATCATTTATAATAGGACCTCACACATTGTAATCTGATTGGCTGCTGATCCAGAATGGAAATAATGGATCTCTTACCCCTAGGTAAAAATCCCCCCTCCTCCCAGGACAAATCCCTCCCCCTGCTGAAATCCCCCCTCCTCCCAGGACAAATCCCTCCCCCTGCTGAAATCCCCCCTCCTCCCAGGACAAATCCCTCCCCCTGCTGAAATCCCCCCTCCTCCCATGACAAATCCCTCCCCCTGCTGAAATCCCCCCTCCTCCCAGGACAAATCCCTCCCCCCTGCTGGAATCCCCCCTCCTCCCAGGACAAATTTCCCCCCTCTGCTGAAATCCCCCCTCCTCCCAGGACAAATCCCTCCCCCCTGCTGAAATCCCCCTCCTCCCAGGACAAATCCCTCCCCCCTGCTGGAATCCCCCCTCCTCCCAGGACAAATTTCCCCCCTCTGCTGAAATCCCCCCTCCTAGCACAAATCTGTCCTTGCCCTGTCCCCACTCCCAGCTCAAATCCTCTCTCTCTCTTAAAAATCTCCCGCAGCACAAATCCCCACCCCCAAACAAAAAACACTCCTACCACAAATACACCATGATCATCCCTACTATCAAAAATCCCCCCCCCCAAAAAAAATCACACCTCCTAGCACAATTCCTCTACCTCTCAAATTTCCCCTCCGAGTACACATCCTCTCCTCCCACTACAAATCCACACCCCCACACACACGCACATATTCCCCTACTAGCACAAATCCCCCCCCCCAAAAAAACTTCCCCTCCTACCACAAACCACCTTCCCCTCTACCATATCAGCTCTTCTAGCACAAACACCCCAAATCACCCCTCCCATCACAAATCCTCTTCCCTCATCCCAACGCAAACCCCCCAAATCACCTTTCCTAGCACCCAAAGTCCCTCTACTAGAACAATTCTTACCTTCTGCTGCCCTCCACATTCCCCCACCCAACTCCCCTCCCAGCTCAAATCCTCTCTCTCTTCAACCCCCCCCCCCAGGACAAAATCCCCCTGACCACAAATCCCCCCCTCCACACACACACATTTCCCCTACTAGCAGACATATGCCCTGAGCATCCCTACTAGCACAAATCCCCCCTCCCAAAAAAACTTCCCCTCCTAGCACAAATCACCTTTCCCTCTACCATATTACCTCTTCTAGCACAAACACTACAAATCACCCCTCCCAGCACAAATCCTCTTCCCTTATCCCAACACAAATCTCCTTAAATCACCCCTCCCAGCACAAATCATCTTTCCAATCCCAACACAAATCTCCCTAGATCACCCCTCCCAGCACAAATCCTCTTCCCTTATCCCAACACAAATCTCCCTAAATCACCCCTCCCAGCACAAATCCTCTTTCCAATCCCAACACAAATCTCCCTAAATCACCCCTCCCAGCACAAATCCTCTTCCCCATCCCCTCTTCCAACACAAATCTCCCTAAATCACCCCTCCCAGCACAAATACTCTTCCCCATCCCCCCTTCCAACACAAATCTCCCTAAATCACCCCTCCCATCACAAATCCTCTTCCCCTCTCCCAACACAAATCTCCCTAAATCACCCCTCCCAGCACAAATCCTCTTCCCCATCCCAACACAAATCTCCCTAAATCACCCCTCCCAGCACAAATCCTCTTTCCCATCCCAACACAAATCTCCCTAAATCACCCCTCCCAGCACAAATCCTCTTTCCTCATCCCAACACAAATCTCCCTAAATCCCCCCTCCCAGCACAAATCCTCTTCCCCATCCCCCCTTCCAACACAAATCTCCCTAAATCACCCCTCCCAGCACAAATCCTCTTTCCCATCCCAGCACAAATCCTCTTCCCCATCTCCCCTTCCAACACAAATCTCCCTAAATCACCCCTCCCAGCACAAATCCTCTTTCCCATCCCAGCACAAATCCTCTTTCCCATCCCAACACAAATCTCTCTAAATCACCCCTCCCAGCACAAATCCTCTTCCCCACCCCCCCCCCTTCCAACACAAATCTCCCTAAATCACCCCTCCCAGCACAACTCCTCTTCCCCACCCCCCTTCCAACACAAATCTCTCTAAATCACCCCTCCCAGCACAAATCCTCTTCCCCACCCCCCTTCCAACACAAGTCTCCCTAAATCACCCCTCCCAGCACAAATCCTCTTCCCCTCTCCCAACACAAATCCCCCCAAATCACCTTTCCTAGCACCCTGCCCAAATGACTCCTCCTAGAGCAATTCTCACCTTCTGCTGCCCTCCAAATTCCCCCCACCCAACACAAATCCCTTCCCCGCTAAAATACTCATGGTGCCCCGCTCCACCTTCCCCCCACCTCACATGATACCAGTGCCCAGGGCAGCCGCACCTCCTGCCCACCTCTTGTCCCGGCCCTGGCGATAGCAGCTATTTGTGAAATACAAGACCCTTAAAAATAATAAAATCAGATGATTTGAGGATTATTAACCACTTTAGCCCCGGACCATTTGGCTGGTCAAAGACCAGAGCACTTTTTGCGATTCGGCACTGCGTCGCTTTAACTGACAATTGCGCGGTCGTGCGACGTGGCTCTCAAACAAAAATGGCGTCCTTTTTTCCCCCACAAATAGAGCTTTCTTTTGGTGGTATTTGATCACCTCTGCGGTTTTTCGTTTTTGCGCTATAAACAAAAATAGAGCGACAATTTTGAAAAAAATATATATTTTTTAATTTTTGCTATAATAAATATTCCCCAAAAATATATCAGTTTCGGCCGATACGTATTCTTCTACATATTTTTCGTTAAAAAAAATCGCAATAAGCGTTTATTGATTGGTTTGCGCAGCAGTTATAGCGTTTACAAAATAGGGGGTAGTTTTATGGCATTTTTATTAATATTTTTTTTTTACTAGTAATGGCGGCGATCAGCGTTTTTTTTTTTTTCGGTACTGCGACATTATGGCGGACACATCGGACACTTTTTGGGACCATTGGCATTTTTATAGCGATCAGTGCTATAAAAATGCATTGGATTACTATAAAAAATGCCACTGGCAGGGAAGGGGTTAACACTAGGGGGCGGGGAAGGGGTTAATTATGTTCCCTGTGTGTGTTCTAACTGTAGGGGGGGGGGGGGTGGCCTCACTAGGGGAAATGACTGATCGCTGTTTATACATTGTATAAACAGAAAATCAGCATTTCCCCCGCTGACAGGACCGGGAGCTGTGTGTTTACACCCACAGCTCCCAGTCCCCGCTCTGTACCGAGCGATCGCGTGTGCCCGGCAGGGATTGCGCCCGCCAGGGCACGGGAGTCGGGGGCGAGCCCCTAGTGGCCTGCGCGAGAGCCGACGTTATTTTACGTGCTCTCGCGCAGGGGAGCCAACCTGCTGCCGTAAAACAACGGCGGCTGGTCGGCAACCAGTTAATCCCCAAAGCAAAACTGTTATACATTGCAGCTTGGACAGCGCGCTTTAAAAAATTTTCCCTCAACAATTGTGTGTTGTCGGATTTTCCGATTGTATACACACGTCCGTCGGACAAACTCCAAAGTACAAACACGCATGCTCAGAAGCACTGCTCACCATAACCCAACATTAGCAGAAGTTGCCCAAAGGGTGGCGCTAAAGAGCTGAAAAACCACATAGTTTTGTGTTTGTTGGCCGACAATTCTTTGCCGTTTGTATGCAAGACAAGTTCCTGGCCAACGCCCTTCAGACAAAAGTTCTACGCTTTGTCCGATGGAATTCCGATCGTGTGTATGAGGCTTAAGATGGACTAATACACACGATCGGCTTTCCATTGGACAAAGCCGTGGAATTTTTTTCCGAAGGGCGTTGGCCGTGAACGTGTTCGAAACTGTGGGCTAGATTCAGAGAGAATTTACACCGGCGTATCTATAGATACGCAGCGTAAATTCAAATCTGCGCCGGCGAATCTTCTTTCTGTATTCAGAAAGCAAGATACGCCAGAATTAGGCTAAGATCCGACTGGCGTAAGTCTCTTACGCCGTCGTATCTTAGGGTGCATATTTACGCTGGCTGCTAGGTGGCGCTTCTGTTGTTTTCGGCGTAGAATATGCAAATGACTTATATTTTTTACGGTGTTTGCGCAAGGCTTTTTCCGGCGTAACGTTGCTCCTGCTTCTATGAGGCGTACGCAATGTTAAGTATGGACGTCGTTCCCGCGTCAAATTTCGAATAGGGCTGGACGTAATTTCCGTTTACATCGAAACCAATACGTCCTTGCGGCGTACTTTGGAGCAATGCACACTGGGATATGTACACAGACGCGCATGCGCCGTTCGTAAAAAACATCAATCACGTCAGGTCATCACATATTGGCATAAAACACGCCCCCCCTTCCACATTTGAATTAGGCACGCTTACGCCGGCCGCATTTACGCTACGCCGCCGCAACTTAGGAGGCAAGTGCTTTGTGAATACAGCACTTGCCTCACTTACTTACGGCGGCGTAGCGTAAATACGATACGCTACGCCGCCGTAACAATGCGCGATTCTGCCTGAATCTAGCCCTATGTGTTTTTTCAGCTCTTTAGCGCCACCCTTTGG
Organism: Rana temporaria; assembly: GCF_905171775.1. NCBI lineage: Eukaryota > Metazoa > Chordata > Amphibia > Anura > Ranidae > Rana > Rana temporaria. The sequence continues at coordinate 461,653,115 of NC_053492.1, read as the reverse complement.
GAAACTTCTGCTATTGTTGTCTGATGGTTAGCATTGGTTCGGAGCATGCGTGTTTGTACTTTGGATTTGTGTACACACGATCGGATAATCCAACAGAACACATTTGATGTTGGACAATTTGAGAGCACGACTACCCAACATTTGTTGTCTGAAATTCCGACAACAATTGTCCGATGGAACATACAGACAGTCGGATTATCCGACACAACACGTCCGTCGAACAATTATTGTCGGAATATCCAATCGTGTGTACGGGCCTTCATTGATTAAAGCAGAAGTTTAACAAACCCGTTTTCAGCAGTGACAGTCAACAGTTATTTTACTTTTTTGGGATAAAAAGTTTTACATGAATAAATAAAAGCTGATCATTGTAAGCACCCCTGTCAGTGTTAAAGGGTTTGTCTCAAACCTCTTATTCCTGGACAGCTTGGTTTGTTAAAACCCAACTCAATAAAAACTCAACCTCCTGCCTTGCAGTTTGGCTGTGCCTGCGCATTTATTTCTAGGGGATGGTAAGAGCGTTCTACTTACCTGATCTCTGAGTCCTCAGGAGCGGAGGATCGGGTAAGTTACAAGCGCGCTTCCAATTCCTCTAGACCTAGACAAGCAGTTAACCCTTTCAGTGAAGGTGCAGCCCAACTGCAAGGGAGGAGTTTTGTTTTCCTGGGGTTCAACTTTAACCCCTTCACCCCGACCTATGCAAATTTGCGTTCATGGCTTGAAAGGGTTAAACCGGGGTGATGGATGCAGCTGCCGTTTTTTAGAACGGGTGGTCAGCTCTTTAGTGAAAACAACCAATGCAGGCTAAAAGCATGTTCGGCTGTTATCCTAAAGGAGCAGGAGGAGCGGGAGGAGCGGAAGGAGCAGAAGGAGCGGGAGGAGCGGAAGGAGCGGGAGGAGTGGAAGGAGCGGGAGGAGCGGAAGGAGCGTGAGGAGTGGGAAGAACGTCAGGAGCAGAAGGAGCGGCAGGAGTGGGAGGAGCGGCAGGAGCGGAAAGAGCGGCAGGTGCGGGAGGAGCGGGAAAAGGAGTGGGAGGAGCGGCAGGAGCGGGAGAAGGAGTGGGAGGAGTGGAGGGAGCAGCAGTAGCGGTAGGAGCGGGAGAAGGAGTGGGAGGAGTGGAGGGAGCGGGAGAAGGAGTGGGAGGAGTGGAGGGAGCGGGAGGAGCGGGAGAAGGAGTGGGAGGAGTGGAGGGAGCAGCAGTAGGGGTAGGAGCGGGAGAAGGAGTGGGAGGAGTGGAGGGAGCGGCAGGAGCGGGAGGAGCGGGAGGAGTGGGAGGAGCGGCAGGAGCGGAAGGAGCGGGTGGACGAAAAAATCCATCGGATTAGATTCCATCAGACATCCGATCGTGTGTACGAGGTTTCAGGCTGGCCATACATTATATAAGTCCATCCAGTTCAACCATAAAAAAATATATATATAATATCATACAATCCCATATACCCAATTCTATACCCACAGTTGATCCAGAGGAAGGCGAAAAACCCCAGCAGGGCATGATCCAATTTGCTACAGCAGGGGAAAAAATTCTTCCTGATCCCCTCGGATTTTCCCCGGATTACATATGACTCTTGAGCTACAAGTTGGAGACCACTCATAGTAATGTAAAATAAGTGCTTCATCAAAGGTAACCGAGAGCTACGTATGACTCCTGAGCAGCAACTTGGAGACCACTAAGGCTGGTCATACATTATATCATTTTCTAGAACAACTTTCCTTTAGATTTGCAAAAAAAAACATGTAACATGAGGTCAAACCTAAAAACACTTTCAATTTGTATGCAGTCAGGCAGGTCCTTGCACTACATAGCATGAAGAAATAATTTGGGGGCGGCTGCACTTCCAAAAATCATTTTATTGAAGCTTCAAATGACAAGTGGTTGACAGATGGAGCAGGGGACAAAAAGGTAGATGCGTTTCACACAAATGTTAGCTCTTAGTCATTACCTGGTAATGATTTGGTAACAACTAAGCTCTAACATTTGCGTGAAACGCGTCTACCTCTTTGTCCCCTGCTCCATCTGTCAACTACTTGAACGCGTCTACCTCTTTGTCCCCTGCTCCATCTGTCAACCACTTGAACGTGTCTACCTCTTTGTCCCCTGCTCCATCTGTCAACCATATGAAGCTTCAATAAAAGGATTTTTGGAAGTGCAGCCGCCCGGAATTATGTCTTCACGTTACACAGCATGCGAGCTGGGCTAGCGCCTGACTAGTGTGTGTGGGGAATAACCAGAGACTCGCTCACCTGGAGCAGCTTTTCTTGTTCCTTGCACTATATAGTTGAAAGTAAATGTAACGGAATGACCCGTGACACCCAGAGACTTTGGAAGGATGGGGGGTACTCCTGTGCCAGCGTCACTAATGACTCTTGGGTCTAGGGTCACACTGTGCCCCTTTTGGGCATAGGGTGACTGATAACTGATAATTCATGTATTGCAGGCGATCTGGACATATTACAGGTGATTTCATGCTGACCCACACCAGGTCAATAGGCTCCTGAAAGACATGTGATGGAAATACTGTGTTGTGTCTATTGTACTGATATAGTCTGAAAGGTCAGATGTCTCCTTTCAGGGGTAGGGAATTAGCATGTAAAGGAATGTGACTTGTCAAGCTGTATGCGGAGACAGGCTGTCTGGATAATGACTAATAATTAACTCAACTGAATGTCAATGTCTAAGAGAAGGTGTATTAAAGCCCCCTATTGTGTGATGTGTGGGTGGAGTGTGTCTTTGTCCCTGTGATTAACTGTAACATGCTTGTACTGTATATAAGAAAGCTTAAATACCATTAAAAGTATTCATTCATACATTTTGAAACCAGAGAACAGAGCGCATGTCTCGTTTATTCTGGGAAATGAGATGGATCGTGTCTGCTGGCTTGTCTGACTGTCGGATAAGCTGTCGTGGGGCGATGGAATGGGAATATCGTAAATGGTGGTGACCGCTACAGTAAATATAAAGGAAATTGAATAAGACAATTCTATAATGTATGACCAGATAAATGGTAATGTCAAATAAGTGCTTCATCAATGGTAACTAAGAGCTACATAAAACTCCTAAGCTACAAGTTGGAGACCACTGATGGTAATGTAACATAAGTGCTTCATCAAAGGTAACTGAGTGCTACATATGACTCCTGAGCTACAACTTGGAGACCATTGATGGTAATGTAAAATAGATGCTTCATCAAAGGTAACTGAGAGCTACATATATAACCCCTAAGCTGTAAATTGGAGAGCACTAATGGTAATGTAATATATAAGTGCTTCAAGAATAGTAACTGAGAGCTGAAACTTGGGTAGACCACTGATTGTCATGTAAAATAGGAGCTTCATCAAAGAAAACTGAGAGCAACGTATGACTCCTGGGCTGCAACTTGGAGACCACTAAGGCCAGCCATATATAGGTGGATTCAGAAAGACTTAGGCTGGCTTATCAGTAGATACGCCAGCCTAAGTCTGAATTTGCGCCGGCGCTAATTTAAGCGTATTCTGGTAACCAGATACGCTTAAATTAGGCTCAGATACGAGCGGCATAAGTGTCTTACGCCGTCGTATCCTAAAGTGTAATTTTTAGGCTGGCCGCTAGGTGGCTCCATTAACATAAAACATGCCCCCTTAGCCGAATTTGAATTAGGCGCCCTTACGCCTGCCCGATTTACGCTACGCCGCCGTAACTTAGCAGGCAAGTACTTTGTGAAGCATGTACTTGCCTCGCTAACTTACGGCGGCGTAGTGTAAATGCCATACGCTACGCCGCCGCAACTATGCTGCCTATCCTGAATCCAGCTAATAGTGTACAATTTTCTGGTACAACTTTCCTTAAGGTTTTCCAAAACCATATAATATGAGGTCACACATAAATGCTTTCAATTTGTATGAAATCAGGGATGCCCTTACACCACATAGTTGAAGGCAAATCTAAAAAAAATCAAATCAGAAAATTGTATATAATGTATGACCGGCTTAATGGCTACAACTTGGAGACCACTGATGGTAATGTAAAATGCTAATGGTAATGTAAAATAAGCGCTTCATCAATGGTAACTAAGAGGTACATATGACTCCTGAGCTACAACTTGGAGACCACTGATGGTAATGTGAAATGCTAATAGTAATGTAAAATAAGTGCTTCCAGAATGGAAATTGAGAGCTACATATGACTCCTGAGCTACAAACTGGAGACCACTAATGGTAATGTAAGATGCTAATGGTAATGTAAAATAAGCGCTTCATCAAAGGTAACTGAGAGCTACATATGACTTCTGAGCTACAACTTGGAGACCACTGATGGTAATGTAAAATTAGTGCTTCAAGAATGGAAATTGAGAGGTACATATGAAGGTTGAGCTACAACTTGGAGCCCACTGATGGTAATATAAAATAAGTGCTTCAAGTATGGTAACTGAGAGCTATACATATGACTTCTAAACTACAAGCTGGAGACCACTGATGGTAATGTAAGATGCTAATGGTAATGTAAATAGGTGCTTCATCAATGGTAACTGAGAGATACATATGACTCATGAGCTACAACTTGGAGACCACTGATGGTAATGTAAAATAGGTGCTTCAAGAATAGTAACTGAGAGATACATATGACTCCTGAGCTACAACTTGGAGACCACTGAAGGTAATGTAAAATGCTAATAGAAATGTAAAATAAGTGCTTCATCAATGGTAACTGAGGTACATATGACTCCTGAGCTACAACATGGATACCACTGATGGTAATATAAAATGCTAATGATAATGTAAAATAAGCGCTTCATCAATGGTAACTGATAGCTACATATGACTCCTGAGCTACAAGTTGGAGAGTGACCACTGATGGTAATGTAAGATGCTAATGATAATGTAAAATAAGTGCTTCATCAATTGTAACTGAGGTACATATGACTCCTGAGCTACAAGTTGGAGAGTGACCACTGATGGTAATGTAAGATGCTAATGATAATGTAAAATAAGTGCTTCATCATTGGTAACTAAGGTACATATGACTCCTGAACTACAAGCTGAAGACCACTGATGGTAATGTAAGATGCTAATGATAATGTAAAATAAGTGCTTGGTAACTGAGAGATACATATGACTCCTGAGCTACAACTTGGAGACCACTGATAGTAATATAAAATGCTAATGGTAATGTAGATAAATGCTTCATCAATGGTAACTGAGGTACATGACTCCTGAGCTACAACTTGGAGACCACTGATGGTAATATAAAATGCTAATGGTAATGTAGATAAATGCTTCATCAATGGTAACTGAGGTACATATGACTCCTGAGCTACAACTTGGAGACCACTGATGGTAATGTAAAATGCTAATGGTAATGTAAAATAAGTGCTTGGTAACTGAGAGGTACATATGACTCCTGAGCTACAAGTTGGAGACCACTGACGGTAATGTAAGGTGCTAATGGTAATGTAAAATAAGTGATTCATCAATGGTAACTGAGGTACATATGACTCCTGAGCTACAACTTGGATACCACTGATGGTAATGTAAAATAGGTGCTTCATCAATGGTAACTGAGAGATACATATGACTCCTGAGCTACAACTTGGATACCACTGATGGTAATGTAAAATAGGTGCTTCATCAATGGTAACTGAGAGATACATATGACTCCTGAGCTACAACTTGGAGACCACTGATGGTAATATAAAATAAATGCTTCAAGAATGGTAACTGAGAGCTACATATGACTCCTGAGCTACAAGTTGGAGAGTGACCACTGATGGTAATGTAAGATGCTAATGGTAATGTAAAATAAGTGTTTCATCAATGGTAACTGAGAGGAACATATGACTCCTGAGCTACAAGTTGGAGACCACTGATGGTAATGTAAAATTCTAATAGTAATGTAAAATAAGTTCTTCATCAAGGGTAACTTAGTGGTACATATGACTCCTGAGCTACAAGTTGGAGAGTGACCACTGATGGTAATGTAAAATAGGTGCTTCATCAATGGTAACTGAGAGATACATATGACTCCTGAGTTACAACTTGGAGACCACTGATGGTAATATAAAATGCTAATGGTAATGTAGATAAATGCTTCATCAATGGTAACTGAGAGCTACATATGACTCCTGAGCTACAACTTGGAGACCACTGATGATAATGTAAAATAAGCGCTTCATCAATGGTAACTGAGGTACATGTGACTCCTGAGCTACAACTTGTAGACCACTGATGGTAATGTAAGATGCTAATAGTAATGTAAAATAAGCGCTTCATCAAGGGTAACTAAGAGGTACATATGACTCCTGAGCTACAAGCTGGAGACCACTGATGGTAATATAAAATGCTAATGGTAATGTAAAATAAGTGCTTGGTAACTGAGAGGTACATATGACTCCTGAGCTACAAGTTGGAGACCACTGATGGTAATGTAAGATGCTAATGGTAATGTAAAATAAGTGCTTCATCAATGGTAACTGAGGTACATATGACTCCTGAGCTACAACTTGGATACCACTGATGGTAATGTAAAATAGGTGCTTCATCAATGGTAACTGAGAGATACATATGACTCCTGAGCTACAACTTGGAGACCACTGATGGTAATATAAAATAAGTGCTTCAAGAATGGTAACTGAGAGCTACATATGACTCCTGTGCTACAAGTTGGGGAGTGACCACCGATGGTAATGTAAGATGCTAATGATAAGCGCTTCATCAATGGTAACTGAGGTACATGTGACTCCTGAGCTACAAGTTGTAGACCACTGATGGTAATGTAAGATGCTAATAGTAATGTAAAATAAGCGCTTCATCAAGGGTAACTAAGAGGTACACATGACTCCTGAGCTACAACTTGGAGACCACTGATGGTAATGTAAAATGCCAATGGTAATGTAAAATAAGTGCTTGGTAACCGAGAGGTACATATGACTCAGCTGGAGACCACTGATGGTAATATAAAATAAGAATACCAGTCATGCCAACAATAATAATGTTGGGAACATACTGCTGTTGAAGACCAGGTTGGTGTTTACAATTTATTAAGCTCACTGGAACCCACCATCAGTACAAATCAGACACAGACTGGGACACCTTGGACAGACATGTAAACCTCAGAACATAGCATGTGCGGCTAGCAGCAGTTAATTGGAAACAAGGCACCCTGGCTCTGCTATAGGGTAGTGGTCCTTGTGATGGTCCCATGTTTGTAACAAGGGTCGGATTGAAGGGGCTCCTGTTGGAAGTCCAAGGGGTGGTTATTACACACCTTGCTCTTCAGAGCTGTGGCATAATAATCCACCGGCTCATCTGTCCCATTCTCAATCCAACGAAAACACACGATCCTCTGGAAGGACCTCTTAAAGTTGTCTGAAAAAAAGCCATAGAGGATGGGGTTGGCACAACTGTTGGCATAACTGAGGATGATGGAGACGTGGTTGATGGTGGCATCCATCTGGGGCAGGAAGAGGTTGAGGAGCTGGACGATGTAGAAGGGCATCCAGCAGATGACAAAGACGGTGACCACCATGAGGACCATCCTGGTGATCTTCTTCTCAGACTTCTTCCTCTGCTGCCAACCAGCCTTCAGTGCCACCGCTCTCATCTTGATGATGATGAGGATGTAGCACAGGCAGATGGCCACCACCGGCAGGAAGAAGCCCAAGAGGAAGGTGTAGACCACAAAGACGGTGGACCAGGTAGGTTGGGGCCACATGAGGTTGCAGACCACCACCCCGTTCTTGGAGGACTCGGTGTCGGCAAAGATCAGGATGGGGGAGATGACCAGGAGGGACACAATCCACACGCAGATGTTGATCATCTTGGCCACGGTAGGTCTCCTGTACCTGGCCGCTCTTAGGGGGTGGACCACGGCCACGTACCTGTCCACGCTGAGGACGGTCAGGCAGAAGACACTGGTGAACATGTTGATGCCATCCACGCTGAGGACCGTGCGGCACATCCCTGAGCCGAAGGGCCAATGCTGCAGAGCCGCGGAGGCGGCCAGGAAGGGCACGCTGAGCATGAAGAGCTCATCCGCGATCGCCAAGTTCAGGATGTAGATGTTGGTGGCAGTTTTCATCTTGGCATACCTCAAGATGACAAAAATCACCATGGAGTTCCCAATCAGCCCAATCAGGCACACGATGGCATAGATGAACTGGATGACTATCATGCTGACATCCCTCTCTGTCTCCACCGGGGCATTGCTGTTGCTGGTGGTGTTCCTGCTGATGGCATTAAAGGGGTGCAAAGTCACGGACAGGTCCCTGGACTGGTTCCATGGGCTCAGCAGGATCTTAGCCTCCACCGGCACCAGGAGATCAGGGCAAGTGGTCATTGTAGGTGTCCCATAGGAAATAATGGAGCTGCTGAAGCAGGGAGATCCTCAGCTTGCAATGGATTTCAGAGCAACTGAGACACAGAGACAGAGAGAATGAAAGAGAGAGAATGAAAGAGAGAGAGGGAGAGAGAGAGAGAGAAGGGTGAGAGGAGGGAGGAGAGGGATCTCTGATGGATGATGCAGTGCAGCTTCTTGCAGTCTGTGAGCTCTAGGTCTGTGTTGGCTCCTTCTGTACAAAGTCATCACCAGCCACTTGCTTTAGCTCTGGGCAATGCATCACTTCCCCATCAACTGGCAAGATCATTAGCTGCTTGTGTGCCTGCTATTACTGGCATCGTCTCTGATGAGTTCATTGCATTCAGTAAGCTTCCAATAAGATGTGAGTAGCAGCCGGTAAAGGATTTCAGCACCATGCCAATGGACCACTGGCTGGAGCTCCTCCATCCAGACAGCATGCATCTCTTATTGGGGGGAGGTGAGGGCAATCCTGATTTTTGGAGACACATCCCTTCTTATCCCTTCAATGGTCCCTTCTTTAAATGTTATATAATATGATGTAAGTGCCAAATTATGCTTTTTTTTGCTAATAACCTTTACATGGTACTTTATTGTATTGCTTACTTTCAAAATAGTAATAAAAAAGAACCTCAAGGTACAGCATCCCAGCCAATCACATATATATTGTAAATTGTATATAATTGTAAATATTTGTATATAATTGTAAATATATTTTATATTATTGTAAACATTCCTTTGTTCCCCTTTTCCCCCCAAATAGTCCCCTTCTGTAAGTTATATGCAATATAATCTAATTGTCCCCCTGTAAGTTTTCTGTAGTATACTCTAACTTCAAAATATGCTAGTTTGCTATTAACTATTTGTTAACATTACATGGTACTTTATTGTATATCTTTCAAGCAGTAGTGCAAAGGAACCTCAGTGTGCAGCATCTCAGCCAATCACACACACATACATAGATAAATATAGATCTCTATCTATCTATCTATCTATCTATCTATCTATCTATCTATCTATCTATCTATCTATCTATCTATCTATCTATCTATCTATATAGATATTTTTTTTCTTTTTCTTTACTTAAAGCGGGGGTTCATCCTAAAAAAAAAAAAAAATGTTCTATCCAGCATACTGCTGACATCATCAGTATGCTGGATTTTTTTTTCCGGTCTGTACTTACCTTTTTCCATCGTTTTCACCCGGCTTCTGGGTTCTCGCTCCCCCGGGGAGTAGGCGTTCCTAAGCTCTGCATAGATGAGTGACGTGCACGTCATCGCCTTCCGAAAATATCCGAGTGGGACTCGGCACTTTACGGCGCCTGCGCAGTCAGTCCTACACGGCAGGCGCAGGCGCCGTATAGCACCGTAAAGAGCCGAGACCCCCTCGGATATTTTCGGAAGGCGATGACGCGCACGTCAATCATCTATGCAGAGCTCCCCGTCGGGGAAAAGGAGCGACACACCCACTTCCCGCAAGGACGAAGACCCGGAAGTGCGGCTGAAGACAGGTAAGTGTACACAAAAAAAAAAAATTGACAACGCTACAAGCCTTTATTAAGGCTAGAGATAGGTTAGGGAAAAAATTAATTTTAGGGTGAACCCCCGCTTTAAAGCTTTCATATCTGTCTTTTTTAGGGGATGTATGCAACCCCCCCCCCCTTCTTTTTTTTTTTTTTTTTTAAAAACATCCCTCTGTCTCATTTGCCCCACAATGATCCCTCCTTTAAGTTTGTAATATATTGCAACTGCCAAAATATTCCTATTTGCAATTCATCCTTTGTTAACATTACATGGTTCTTTATTGTATTGCTTACTTGTAAACATTAGTAGAAAAGGTATCTTAGTGTTCAGCATCCCAGCCAATCACATATTTTTATTTATTTATTTTGTTTAGGACAAACATCCCTTTAGTCCCTCCTGTAAGTTTTATGTAATAAAATAAGCAAAACATGCTTATTTACCATTAACCTGTTGTTACCATTACATGGTACTTTATTATACTTACTTTCAAACAGTAGTGAACATGGACCTCAGTGTGCAGCATCCCAGCCATTGCCAATCACATATTATTATTTTTTAATCCTCATAGCATCCATGTGTGTCTTTTTGGGGGGGGCATCCCTTATTTTAGCCAATATCCCTCTGGCCCCTTTTTTTTCCCCTACAAAGGTCCCTACTTTTTTTTTGTAATATACTGTAACTGCAAAATATGCTTATTTGCTATTAACCTTTTATTAACATTACATGATACTTTATTACATTGGTTACTTTCATACATAAGTGGAAAGGAAACTCAGTGTGCAGCATCCCAGCTGATCAGATATTTTTATTTTCTAACTCCTTCTTATTTACATTTGGGGGGGGGGGGGGGGGGTGTAGGCAATCCTTATTTTGGCAAGACGTGCCTGTGTCCCCCTTTTTCCCACAACGGTCCCTTCTTTACGTTTTATGTAATGTATTGTAACTGCCTATTTTCTATTAACCTTCTGTTAACATTACATAATATATTTTTGCATTGATTCTTTGGTCATCAGTTTGAATCCCAACAATAAAGCTACTTTGCAGGTTCTCTGTGTGCTTGCATAGGGTTCCTCCCACACTCCAAAGACATGCTAAAAGGTTATTTGGCTCCTGTCCAAATTGGCCCTGGTATGCATGTATTGACATACTGTAGGTACTTTAGCTTGTAAGCTCTATGAGGACATGGACTGAGGACAGGTAAGCTCTTTGAGGACAGGGACCCGGTGTAAATGATCAGTGCTGTGTATATTGTCAGTGCTGTATAAATACCAGTAATACATTAAATGTCACTCTATCCCTGGCACTTCCCTTATATAGCTGATGACAGCTCAGGGAGATAGTAGTACTGGTCATTCAGCGGGCTGGCAGACATGGTGATTGATGCCCCCCCACCTTCCCTGGCCAGCCAGGCTTCATGCCTGGATAAGGCTGCATTCACACCTGAGCGTAGCTTGTTTGGTCGTTTTTTCAGGCGTTTTTTTCGGGCGTTTTGTCGCGCGTATTCATGCGTATTTGCGCGTTTGCATACAGCGTCGTCCGACGTTTTTTATTTTAGCCAATAGGATAAATTATCATCTTTTCATCACTTCTTGCTATGTTGGTAGATTTTATTTATCTTCAGCCTGGGTGAAATGTTCTATTGATTAAAGTGACAAAACGCCCGTAGCAAACACTCATTGTCGCGCTAGTCGCTTGAATTGAGCGTTTCCATTACTTTCTATGGGAAATACAAACGCTCAAAAACGCCCAAACCGCCCGATTCGCGCGACAAAAAAGGGTCCTGGAACTTGTTTGAGCTTCAGGCGTTCGGCGTCAGGCGTTTTGGAGTGGAGATGTGAACCATCTCCATTGAGAATAATGTATTTTTTCCCCTCTAGCGTTTTGGAGCGTCGCGCTTCAGGCGACAAAACGCTCAGGTGTGAATGCAGCCTAGGAGTCATATATGTTTTTTTTAGGGAGACTTCAAGCATTTTATTTATTTTTTAGGGGCACCTAGAGCATTGTGTCTATTTATGTTTTATTTATTTGTGAAATTCTTTATTTATTTAATTAATTTTTGAACAGATGTCCTTCTTAAAATCCATACCAGACCTCATACTTATTTTTGTGAGGTACCCCCCTTAACATTGATACACAACCTCATGCTTTTTCGTGAGGTACCTCCTTATAATCAATACCAAACATCATGCTTTTTTTGTGGGGTATCCCCCTAAAATCCGTACCAAACCTCATGCCTTTTTCGTGTGTGAGGTACCCCCTTAAAATGCTTTTTTTTTGGGGGGGTGAGGTACCCCCTTAAAATCCATGCCACACCTCATAGTTACATAGTTACATAGTTAGTCAGGTTGAAAAAAGACACAAGTCCATCCAGTTCAATCACAAAAAAAAATAAACAAACAAAATAAAAAAAACACAGTACAATCCCATACACCCAACTCCATACCCACAGTTGATCCAGAGGAAGGCAAAAAACCCCAGCAGAGCATAATCCAATTTTCTACAGCAGGGAAAAAAAGTCCTTCCTGATCCCCCGAGAGGCAATCGGATTTTCCCTGGATCAACTTTACCTATAATTGTCAGTACCCAGTTAGATTATGTACATTTAGGAAAGAATCCAGACCTTTCTTAAAGCAATCTACTGAGCTGGCCAGAACCACCTCTGGAGGGAGTCTATTCCACATTTTCACAGCTCTTACTGTGAAGAAACCTTTCCATATTTGAAGGTGAAATCTCTTTTCCTCTAGATGTAAAGAGTGCCCCCTTGTCCTCTGTGATGACCGAAAAGTGAACAACTCAACACCAAGTTCACTATATGGACCCCTTATATATTTGTACATGTTGATCATATCCCCCCTTAATCTCCTTGTCTCAAGAGAGAATAAATACAGTTCCTCTAATCTTTCCTCATAGCTGAGCTCCTCCATTCCTCTTATCAGTTTGGTTGCCCTTCTCTGCACTTTCTCCAGTCCCCTGATATCCTTTTTGAGAACTGGAGCCCAAAACTGAACTGCATATTCCAGATGAGGTCTTACTAATGATTTGTACAGGGGGGCAAAATTATATCTCTGTCTCTGGAGTCCATACCTCTCTTATACAAGAAAGGTCTTTGCTCGCTTTGGAAACCGCAGCTTGGCATTGCATGCTATTATTGAGCTTATGATCAACTAAAACCCCCAGATCCTTCTCCACTACAGATCCCCCCAGTTGTACTCCCCCTAGTATGTATGATGAATATTCTTAGCCCCCAAGTGCATAACTTTACATTTATCAACATTAAACCTCATCTGCCACATAGTCGCCCAATTAGACAGAGCACTGAGGTCGCCTTTTAAATTGGAGACATCCTGTAAGGACGTTATTCCACTGCATAGCTTGGTGTCATCTGCAAAGACAGAAATGTTACTTTTGATCTCAGACCCAATATCATTTATAAAGATATTAAAAAGTAAGGGTCACAGCACTGAACCTTGGGGTACACCACTGATAACATTGGACCATTCAGAGTAAGAACCATTAACCACGACTCTCTGAATTCTGTCTTTCAGCCAGTTTTCTATCCATTTACAAACTGATATTTCCAATCCTGTAGACTTTACCTTACACATGAGCCGTGTGTGGGGAACTTTATCTAATGCTTTTGCAAAATCCAAGTATACCACGTCCACCGCCACCCCTCTGTCCAGGGTTTTACTTACCTCTACATAAAAGGAAATCAGGTTTGTCTGACAACTTCTGTCTTTCATGAATCCATGCTGTCTGCTGCTTAAATAGTTTTTTTCCAGCAAGAACTCGTCTGTGTGGTCTTTTAATAATCTCTCCAGCATGGGCGTCCGCTCCATAGGGCAAAGGGGGGCAATTGACCCCCCCTGGAAAATCGAGAAGGTGTTGAAGAGTCTCGCGACTGTGGGCTGTCTGAGCGGTCCCGGGCCGGATGTCACACAGACACAGTGAGCAGAGTGAAGCCGCCTCCCCCTCCAGTGTTTATGTGTACACAGGGGGAGGGAACCAGCTTTGCCCATGCCGTGCTGATGGCTGATCTGAGGTACTGAATTGGATGGGGGAGGGGGGGGTCCGTCTGTGCTGAAGGGGGGGTTTGTGCTGAATGGGGGTCCATCTGTGCTGTAGGGGGGGTCTGTGCTAAATGGGGTGGGATGTGCTGAAGGGGGGTCCATCTGTGCTGAATAAAGGGGTTTGTGCAGAATGGAGGGTCTGTGCTGAAGGGGGGGGTCTGTGCTGAAGGGGGGTCCATCTGTGCTGAAGGGGGGTCTGTACATTCTCTAGGCTATATTTATATGGGCATGGAGTGAAGCTGAATTATCTCAAGAGCAATTTCACACTGCCAGCTGGCCGCGTTATCGGTAAAGCGCCGTTTTACCATTGTTTTAGCTGCGCCATTTGGCCGCTAGCAGGGTGCTTTTAACCCCTGCTAGCGTTTGAAGAAAGGGTTAATTGGGACTGTGTATTGCCACTGCAGAAGCGCCCCCCCCCCCTGAAAAAATTTCAGCGGACGCCCATGCTCTCCAGTATCTTCCCAACTATAGAAGTTAAGCTAACAGGTCTATAGTTACTTGGTAAAGACTTTGTTCCCTTTTTTAAATATGGGCACCGCATTGGCCCTACGCCAATTCAGTGGTACTATTCCTGTCATGAATGAGTCCCTAAAAATTAGATACAATGGCTTTGAAATTACAGAGCTCAATTCTTTTAGGATCCGTGGGTGGATGCCTTTTTTTTGTGGTGGTACCCCCTTAAAATTCATATCAGACCTCATGCTTTTTGTGTAGGGTATCCCCTTAAAATTCATACCAGACCTCATGTCTTTTTTGTGTGTGTGAGGTATCCCCTTAAAATCTATACCGGACCTCATGATTTGGTTTTTCTTATTTTGGTGAGGTACCCCCTTAAAATCCATGCTTGACTTCATGCTTTTTATTTGTGAGGTACCCCCTTAAAATCATACCAAACCTCAATTTTTTTTTATGAGGTACCCCCTTAAAATCCATGCCAGACACTTATCATTTTTTGTGGGGTTACCCCCTTAAACTCCATATCAGACCTCATGCTTTTTGTGTAGGGCACCCCCTAAAATTCATACCAGACCTCATGTCTTTTTCGTGTGTGTGTGAGGTACCCCCTTAAAATCCATGCCGGACCTCATGCTTTTTTTTGGTGAGGTACCCCCTTAAAATCCATATCAGACCTCATGCTTTTTTTTTGGTGAGGTACCCCCTTAAAATCCATATTAGACCTCATGCTTTTTTTTGTGTGTGGGGTACACCCTTAAAATCCATTTAAGATCTTTATTTGTGGGGTATCCACTTAAAATCCATACTAGACCTCATGCCTTTTCCATGTGTGTGAGGTACCCCCTTAAAATCCATACCAAACCTCATGCTTTTTTTTTTTCGGTGAGGTACCCCCTTAAAATCCATGCCAGACCCTTATGCTTTTTTTTGTAGGGGTACCCCCTTAAAATCCATACCAGACCTCATGCTTTTTTTAGGTACCCCCCTAAAACCCATACCAGACCTCATGCTTTTTTATGAGGTACCCCCCTAAAACCAGACCTTATGCTTTTTTCGAGAGGATACCTCCTAAAATTTATACCAGACCTTGTGCTTTTTTTGTGGGGTACACTCTTAAAATATATACCAGACCTCATGCTTTTTCGCGTGTGTGAGGTAGCCCCTTTAAAGTCTGTAACGGATCATGGACTATTCTGCCTGGACATCGATAATAACTGCAGGACTTGTTACAATTGGATTTACCACATTGTATTCTGAGCTCAAAGGGTTAATCATGCAAGGGACTCTTCACTGTTGAATGCTAATAGTCCCTGTGCATAGCTAATTGACTCTCCGTTGTTTAGTTAATCCCTTCAGAATACGGAGGCTGTTATGTGTGAGTGTATAATTGTTTTAAAGGTTAATTGAATTCTATTGAGAAAGGAATGTGCCTGGCCAGGAAATGTTAAGTGGTTTGCGGTGCCGAAGCGTCTAGAGACTGGTCAAGTGATTAATTCAAGGAGATGTCATTGTTTCAGGGGGTCTGTGTTGAAGCCCCCTACTGGGTGAAGGGGGGGCGGAAACTGTCATTGTTCTTGTAACAGTTGTAAGCAGATATAATGCTTGACCCTTCAAACGTAGCCCGTCTCGTTTCTTGGAAGGGCGTTCGATGGGATATACCGGCGGTACCTGCATATAGCAGCTTGCCAGGGAAAAGGACTTCTCCAACGGCTGATACCCCTCACTACTAGTGGGTAGCCATTACAAAGTCCATACCAGACCTCATGCTTTTTTTTTTTTGGTGAGGTCCCTCTTAAAATCCATGCCAGACCTCATGCTTTTTTTGTGGGGTACCCTCTTAAAATCTTTACCAGACCTCATGCTTTTTTTAAGGTACCCCCTTAAAATACATACTAGACCCTTATGCTTTTTTTGTGGGCTATCCCCTCAAAATCCATGCCAGACCTCATGCTTTTTTGTGAGGTATCCCCTTATAATCTATACCAGACCTCATTCTTTTTTGTACAGTACCCCCTAAAACCCATACCAGACCTTATGCTTTTTTTACGGAGGTTCCCCCTTATAATCCATGCCAGACCTCATGCATTTTTTTGTGAGATACCTCCTTAAAATCCATACCAGACCTTTTTCTTTTTTTTTATGGTAAAATCGATACCAGACTCAAAGGCACCATGAAATGAGAGGTAAATCAGCCACAGTTGAAGGAGCCCCTAGCAACATCTGGAGGAAACCTAGTTGGGAATTGCTGGGTTAGGTGGATGAGCAGATATTTTAGTAGCAAGACCTAGCTGATAGCCATAAACTACTGGCCATTGGGGCTACAGCGAGTTTCCCGGTGGGCCGATGGCTCAGTGGGCCGGCTTCAGTGACAGCGGACCGCTGCCCCCCTCCGCTCCTCTGTCTCTCCCTTCCTGCAGCGCTCACCTCCTCTCCCTCCCTGCAGTGCTCACCTGGGGGGAACAAAGAAGCAGGGGGAGGACCAGAGGAGCAGGGTGGACGACAGAGGAGTATGGTTGGAGGGGACAGACAGCGGACTCAACAGCTATGGCCTGGAAGTTTCTCACTTCTGCCTAATCTTGTCCCATAAGGGGGGGCACCGAACTGATTTTTTGCCCCGGGTGAAATAATGTCTAGCTTCCCCACTGGTAATGCCTATAAGAGTACCAGTACCAGCCGTTCTACTCTAGTAAAGTATAACGGCTAGTGGCTAGTGAAGGGGGAGAGGGGGCTTGGGTGGCCAGGGGGGGGGGGTGCGGGAGTTGTCCGGCCGCCATGGGAGAGACCTGTCAAAGTGGGCCAGTTTGGATGAAGTCCAGGGCCAAATTTCTGTCCCAGTCTTGCCCTGCTGATAGCTATTGTAGAGGTCTGCAATACATAGTAGTATTAGTGGTCTTCTGCAGGGTAAGACCAGGAATATGATAAGGGTGCGCAAATTGCTTAAAATATTGGGTGTTCCTGTTACGGAACCATGAACCAGACGTACAACAAGAGATAAGTGAAAATAAGAAGGCTTTATTGAAAATCAAGCTGTAAAGCAAAAGTCCAACGGATGGTAAAACCAGAGGTCAGGAACCAGAAGAGTAGTCAGACGAAGCCAGGATCAGGAACCAGCAGGGAAGTCAGACGAAGCCAGGATCAGGAACCAGCAGAGAAGTCAGACGAAGCCAGGATCGGAACCAGAAGCAGCAGCAGTCTTAGAAGCATGTGCACACAGGAGGACCAAGCAAGGAACTGAAGTCACAGACCTCCTATATATGTGAGCCAGGTATCCAGCTCCTCCCAGTGGGAAGGAGGAGCCGCAGGGTGGGAGGCTACAAGAGACCTAGAAACCAAGATGGCCGCCAGCACATGTCAAACGAAGGAGACAGGAGAGAGGTAAGACCATGACAGTTCCATTGTGTACTAGTGCATGTATGGTAGCACCACAGGCACCCATGTGTCCAACCAGTGATGGCTTAAGTTTGGCTAAATAATTCAAGACTTTTACAATATTAGGGACACGTCTATAAAACCAGAGCAGGAGAAAAAAAAAATAAGATTCAGGTTTTCTAAGGTGAAATAAAATCATGATTGTGGTTGATTGCTACGGGTAACACATCGTTTTCCTCCAGTTTTCAAGAATTGGTTGCACACAATGGACCATGATACTGCTGAGACTTGCAGTTCTCCATCAACGTCATCAGTTCATCAGTCTGGAAGACCTGAGTTTGGTAGGTAATAACTCATGCATTTTATCACATGTGACATATTTCAGAAGCACGAAGCGGTCTTTGAGTGATGATAAGCAGCGCAGTTTACTAATTTTCTAATTAGGTTTTAAAACCTTATAAACAAAATTTTATTTCCTTTCTAAATCGGATCTTGCCTCGGCTGAATAATTAACAGTCTCCATTTAATCCAATCACTATCACCATGGCAAATTGTATTTATACATGCCTCATTCAGGGTGTATCTGACAGCATCAGTCCACACAGAAACGTCTTCTGATATGAGACTTATACATGGATACACAGTACACTGTACACGGTCCCGGATAATGTCTTTTCATTTTAGAGGCTGATCTAATAGGTCTGTATAGATTCAGCTTTTTACTTAACCACTTCAGCCCCGGAAGAATTTACCCCCTTCCTGACCAGAGCACTTTTTGCAATCCGGCGCTGCGTCGCTTTAACTGACATTTGCGCGGTCGTGCGACGTGGCTCCCAAACAAAATTGGCGTCCTTTTTTCCCCACAAATAGAGCTTTCTTTTGGTGGTATTTGATCACCTCTGCGGTTTTAATTTTTTGCACTATAAACAAAAATAGAGCGACGATGTTGAAAAAAATTCAATATTTTTGACTTTTTGCTATAATAAATATCCCCAAAAAATATATATAAAAAAAAAAAAAAATTTCCCTCAGTTTAGGCCGATACGTATTCTACATATTTTTGGTAAACAAAAATTGCAATAAGCATATATTGCTTGGTTTGCACAAAAGTTATTGGCCCAGATTCTCAAAGGACTTACGACGGCGTATCGCCACGTAGGCCGTCGTAAGTCCGAATGAGAGCCGTCGTATCTATGCGCCTGATTCTTAGAATCAGTTACGCATAAATTCGGCTTAGATATGAGCGGCGTAAGTCTCTTACGCCGTCGTATCTTAGTTGCATATTTACGCTGGCCGCAAGGTGGCGCTTTCGTAGATTTCCGCGTCAAATATGCAAATTAGCTAGATACGCCGATTCACGAACGTACGTGCGCCCGGCGTATCAAGATACGTCGTTTACGTAAGACATTCGCCAGTGTAAAGTTACCCCTCATAAAGCAGGGGTAAGTCATGTTAGGTATGGACGTCGGAAACGTACGAACAGCGTCGTATGTTACGTCATTTGCGTAAGTCGTCCGTGAATGGGGCTGGACGTAAGTTACGTTCACGTCAAAAGCATTGACTATTTGCGGTGTAATTTTGAGCATGTGCACTGGGATACGTTTACGGACGGCGCATGCGCCGTTCGTTAAAAGCGTCAATCACGTCGGGTCACTATTCATTACCATAAAACACGCCCACACCAGCCTACTTTGAATTACGCGGGCTTACGCCGGCACAGTTACACTACGCCACCGTAACTTTGGGCGCAAGTTCTTTGTGAATACAGGACCGGCCTCACTAAGTTACGGCGGTGTAGTGTATCTGAGATACGCTGCGCCCGCCTATATATAGGCGCATCTACGAGAATCTGGGCTATAGCGTCTACAACAGTGTTTCTCAACTCCAGTCCTCGAGGCGCCCCAACAGGTCAAGTTTTCAGTCTTTCCAGTATTATTATTTTGCACAGGTGATTTGATCAGTTTCACTGCCTTAGTAATTACTACAGCCGTTTCATCTGAGGGAAATCCTGAAAACATGACCTGTTGGGGCGCCTTGAGGACTGGAGTTGAGAAACACTGGTCTACAAAATAGGGGATAGAATTATGCCATTTTTATTATTAATCTTTTTTTTTCTAGTAATGGCCGTGATCTGCGATTTTTCTTGTGACTGCGACATAATGGCAGACGCATCGGACACTTTTGACACATTTTTGGGACCATTGTCATTTATACAGCGAGCAGTGCTATAAAAATGCACTGATTATTGTGAAATTGACACTGGCAGTGAAGGGGTACCGCTAAATGGCACTGAAGGGGTTAAGTGTGTCCTAGGGAGTGATTCTAACTGTAGGGGGATGGGCTGTGTGTGACACGACACTGATCACCGCTCCCGATTACAGGGAGCGGTGATCAGTGTCCTGTCACTGGGAAGACTGGGGTAATACTTGTTTACATCAGCATTTCCCTGTTCTTCCTCACCGTGACACGATCGCAGCTATGCCCGCGGATATCGAGTCCGCGGGACCCGCAGTCAGAGTCACGGAGCTCTTGGCGGCGTCCACAATGCCGCTTCTTAAAGGGGCCGTATATATACGTCCTTTTGCGCAGCCGTGACATTCTGCCAACGTACAGTATGTCGTCGTGTGGCGGTCGGCATGTGGTTAAATTTGTATTGACACCCGCAGTGGTTTGCAGAGGGCAGTGTGAACTGCCTTGTGGGGGAGATGCATTGCGAGAACCGGCACTGGAATCACACCAGTTCCCACATCACAAGAGTATAAACCCAGGCTGAACAAGCTGACGTTAGAAGCTGATTGGTTACCATACACAACTGCACCAGATTTTGCGCTCTCCAGTTTTAGTAAATCAACCCCACTGTGACATTAATTGTCGCCACTGTGCCATCAAACTCAGCCACTGTGCCATCACAGGCAGCCATTGGAAATTCGGAAATGCAAAAATTCAAAATTCGGAAATTTGGAATTCCTGAAATTTAGAATTTTCAAATTTCGGAATATTTTGGATTTCCGAATTTCCGTAATTTTGAATATTAAGGCCGAGTACTCACGGCAGGACATGTCCGATGAAAACGGTCTGCAGACCGTTTCCATCGGACATGTCTGGCCGGGGACTGCCCGGGGACTTCTGTTCGATGGCTATACACACCATCGAACAGAAGACCGCGTGTAAACAATACGCGGGGCGTGTCCGCGGTGTCGACGCGTCGATGACGCGGTGTCGCCGCGACAATGACGCGCCGGCGTGGGCGGCCTGCCTTGAAAATGCTTCCACGCATGCGTTGAAGTCATTCGACGCATGCGAGGGATGGCGGGCGGCAGGACATGTACGGTAGGTCTGTACAGACGACCGTACATGTCTGGGCGGACAGTTTTCCAGCGGACTGTTTTAAAGCAAGTCCGGGAAACAGTTGTCTGCTCAGAAACGGTCTGTCAGACAATTGTTTGCTGGAATCCTGTCCGCGCGGCTGTACACACGAGGGAACATGTCTGCTGAAATTGGTCTGCCGACCAGTTTCAGCAGACATGTTTGGTCGTGAGTACGGGGCCTCAGAGTTTGAAAATTCAGAAATTCGGAAATTCGAAATTTCGGAAATTCAAAGTTTCGGAAATCCAAAACTTGGAACTAAACTAATTGCACGTGTCTAATGTGTAGTTTATACAAAAAATAATTGGTGTGTGCCAAAGTCTTCGGGTTTGACTTGAAGAAAAGGTGGCACCCCTACATGTGCCATCACAGGCAGCCATTGGAAATACGGAAATGCAAAAATTCAAAATTCGGAAATTTGGAATTCCTGAAATTTAGAATTTTCAAATTTCGGAATATTTCGGATTTCCGAATTTCCGTAATTTTGAATATTCGGAGTTTGAAAATTCAGAAATTCGGAAATTTTGAAATTTCGGAAATTCGAAGTTTCGGAAATTCGAAATTTCGGAAATTCAAAGTTTCAGAAATTCGAAGTTTCAGAAATTCGAAGTTTCAGAAATTCGAAGTTTTGGAAATTCGAAGTTTCGGAAATTTAAAGTTTCGGAAATTCGAAGTTTCAGAAATTCGAAGTTTCAGAAATTCAAAGTTTCGGAAATTCGAAGTTTCGGAAATTCAAAGTTTCGGAAATTCGAAATTTCGGAAATTCGAAGTTTTGGAACTAAACTAATTGCACGTGTCTAATGTATAGTTTATACAAAAAATAATTGGTGTGTGCCAAAGTCTTCGGGTTTGACTTGAAGAAAAGGTGGCACCCCTACATGTGTCACCAGAGCCCCCAGCTTGGGTCACCAGTGTACCGTAAGACTTATGTTGTCACAATGTGATTTTTCTATCCATCTAGACTCCTTTCAACACAAATGTTCAGTCAGAAATGTACACAAGGGGAGCTTTCTTCTGTACGGAGTTCATTTATTTTCCATCTCTCTGAACAATTGCTGAGTGACACTGGAGCGAAATACTCTGCGTTTGCTGCGGATGGAAAAGTTCCTGTGTACGCATTTCAGGTAAAGAAATTCCAGACATTAAATGAAAAGCATGTTTCTTGGAAGATCAGACTCCAGGGCTGTCATTCTGATCCTGGCTTCAATACCTGGTAAGTATTAAGCAAACTACCTGTAGACAGAAATTCAGGCTTTGAAGACTTCACTGCCTGTTCCAGACCAGTGGCTCACTGGGTAGTAATGGGACCAGGATGAGGATGACAGCCTTGGAGCCTGCATGCCGTTTACGTAAGGCTTTTTCCGGCGTAAAGTTACCCCTGCTATATGAGGCGTACGCAATGTTAAGTATGGATGTCGGGCCACCATCCAATTTTTTTTACGGTTTACGTCGTTTGCATAAGTCTTTTCGAGAATAGGGCTGTGCGTAAGTTACGTTCACGTCTAAAGCATTGACGATTTGCGGCGTAATTTGGAGCATGCGCACTGGGATTCTTTCTTGTGCCGTTCGTAAGAAACGTCAAATACGTGGGGTCATGATTAGTTAGCATAGAACACGCCCCCAACCAGCCTCTTTTGAATTAGGCGGGCTTACGCCGCCCGATATACGCTACGCCGCCGTAACTAAAGGCGCAACTTCTTTGTGAATACAGTACTCGCCTTTCTAAGTTACGGCGGCGTAGCGTTTCTGAGATACGCTACGCCCCCGCCTAAAGATAGGCGCCTGTACGTGAATCTGGCCCTAAGAATGGGATGCCATTAAAGTTCATGTGAGTGTAAAGGCCGGCGTCCCAATACTTTTGACAATATAGGGTATGAATTTGGATTAGGAAAAGGACATTTTAGATTTCCAGTATAAGGAAAAGACAACATCTAAAATGGAATGTATTTGAGATAACTCAGAAGATATGTCATGGCCATAAACAGTCTACTGTGAATCCTAATATTTATGTTTTATGTGAAGTAAGATGGCACTGCTTGGTTTCATGCCTCCATTAATCCTTATATTTTAGGCGTGGGTTGTAAAGTGAAGATCCCAGAACTGGGTGCTGGTTATGTTTCTCCTTTTTGATTTTGTGAATTTCTTTTACTACAGTCTTTTTCTTTATTTTTATTTTTTAAACCATTTTAAGTCATTCATTTTAGTATAGATATAAAATCATTATTTGTTAAATTAACATTTAGTGCATTTATGCTTAGTATTGGGATATATTGTGATTTCTGAAAACCCAAAATTAAGCATGGGTATTATATTAATTTTGGCAACAAAAGACACAGTAGGGCTTATTTTCAGGGTAGGTCTTACCATGTAATGTGCTGTCTTCTCCCCCCTCTCCCTCCCTGCCTGTCAGGAATCCCCTTCTGTGACCCGCCGGAGCTCTCTTCCCTTCAATTACCGTATTTATCGGCGTATACCACGCACTTATTTGGACAAAATCAGGGCAAAATCGCGGGTGCGCGATATACGCCGATACCCGCTTCTCGCGGTCACATCCTGGATGTACAGGACGCACAGGACGTGACCGCGAGAGGAGCCGAGCCTGCCCGACTATACACGAGTGTATGCCGGCGCAGTGGTTCAAACTCAGCGCGGGAAGCAGGGATTGAGCGAGGAGGACACCACCGAAGCTGCGGATGGACGCCGGACCCGATGAGGCCGCCGATGGACGCCGTGCAAGACACCAAGGGGTAGATCCACATACAATGGCGCATTATTGCGCCGGGCGTAGCGTATCTAAGATACACTACGCCGCTGTAACTTACTTTTTTTTTATTCGAATCCCCAACGAATTCGCGCCGTAAGTTACGGCGGCGTAGTATATCTCTTGCGGCTTAAGGGGGCAGAATTCAAATGGATGTAATGGGGCATGTTTTATGTAAATACGTCGTGACCCGACGTAAACAACGTTTTTTTGTAACTGCGCATGCGCCATCCCTGGGGGTATCCCAGTGCGCATGCTCCAAATTTGACCAGAAGAAGCCAATGCTTACAACGGTGATGTCATTCTACGCAAATTCCTATTCGCGAACGACTTACGCAAACGACGTAAAAAATTGTACGCGGGAACGACGGCCATACTTAACATTGAGTACGCCACCATATAGCAGCTTTAACTATACGCCGGAAAAAGCCGAACGAAAACGACGTAAAAAATGCGCCGGGCCGACGTACGTTCGTGGATCGCCGTAACTAGCTAATTTGCATACTCGGCGCGGATTTCGACGGGAACACCACCTAGCGGCCGCTGAAAAATTGCAGCTTAGATCCGACGGCGTACTAAGACGTATGCCTGTCGGATCGATCCCAGATGCCGTTGTATCTTGTTTTGTGGATACAAAACAAAGATACGACGCAGGAAATTTTAAATTACGCCGGTGTATCAGTAGATACGTCGGCGTAATCCTTTTGTGGATCTACCCCCAAAACTGTAAGTACTAAAATGTTTTTTTTACAGGAATACCCCGATAAATACGGTATATTACAGAAACACTCACATTATATAATACTGTAATAGAGTGGATTATAGGATTTTACAAGCATTTTAAACTAGGGCTTATTTTCGGGGTAGGTCTTACCATTACAGTATTATATAATGTACAATGTGCGTGTTTCTGTAATATAATTGTGCCAAATACCTTTGTTATAGCGCCGCTCTGTGCTTCTGTGACCTGCCGGAGCTCTCTTCCCCGCAGTTATATTACAGAAACACACACATTGTACATTATACACTACTGTAATAGAGTGGGTAAAGTATTTTACAAGCATTTTAAACGAGGGCTTATATTGCAGCCTGTCTGGAAAATAACTCTATGTCTTATTTTCAGGGGTAGGTCTTATTTTCGGGGAAAACACGATAGCTCTGCACTTGCAGACTTAAGCTTAGTACACACAGGCAGAATATCAGGCGGCATCCACCAGTTTCAATAGAAACCATCTGACATTCGGCCCATGTTTAAGGCAGCCGGTCCAACAGAAGCCGTCCGAACAGCCGTCATGACTAAAAAAAAGGTCTGCCGATCGGCATCCGAAGGTTGAGAGTGCTGACTGGAGTGTTCTGGGGGGGGGGACACCCCCCTGTCAGAGCACAGTAGCTCAGTGGGGAAGATTGATGTACTAACATCAGACAGTTAGTACAGTGGCTCCTCCCGAGCTCCTTGTTTTTTTGTTGTTTTTTTTCGTTCAGCTTGCTGGGTCTTATTTGGAATACTCCAGTTGGTGAACAATGACCTTCAGTTGGTAGACTCCCATTTGTGAGTAATGGAAAACTTCAGTTGCTAAACATTAGGTTTCCTTCGAAAGACTCCACTTGGTGAGTAAAGGGTCTCGGTTGGAAGACTGCTGTCTGCTAGTGATGGTCTCTGTAGAAAGGCTCCAGTTTTCAGAGCAGTAGGTCTAAGTTTAAACACTCCAATTTGTGAGTACTGGGTCTCAGTTGTAAGACTCCAGTTTGTGAGTAAGGGGTCTCAGTTGTAAAACTGCACTTTGTGAGTAAGGGGTCTCAGTTGGAAGACTCCAGATTGTGAGTAAGGGGTCTCAGTTGAAAGACTCCAGATTGTGATTAAGGGGTCTCAGTTGGAAGACTCCAGATTGTGAGTAAGGGGTCTCAGTGGTAAGACTGCACTTTGTGAGTACTGGGTCTCAGTTGGAAGACTCCAGATTGTGAGTAAGGGGTCTCAGTTGGAAGACTCCAGATTGTGAGTAAGGGGTCTCAGTTGGAAGACTCCAGATTGTGAGTAAGGGGTCTCAGTTGGAAGACTCCAGTTTGTGAGTAAGGGGTCTCAGTTGGAAGACTCCAGTTTGTGAGTAAGGGGTCATAGTCAGGGGCGGCCCGTCCATTAGGGACACGCGGGCGCTGCCCCCCTATCCGTGCATCTGGCCCCCATGCAGGACGCCAGATGCATTGATTCCAATGCGGAGGTTTTTTTTGAAGCACGTGATTTGAGCCTCTAATAGGCTTCGAAATATGGTGGGCTCGGGCACAGAACACTGCGAACCGAGCCCAGTTGTGTGATAATATTGATGAATATTCGCTATTTTCACACTGATTCTCCTCCCGGCCAATCAGGAAGTGGGCCTAAAACCCGTTTACCGATTGGCCAAAAGGAGAAGCATTCTGATTGGACGCCGAGAAGGAGGGAGGAGGAGGGAGGAGACAGAATACATTGTGATGCTCGTGTAGGAGAGCAGGGGAAGGGGAGGCCGCCTGTGATGCTCACCGATCGTCCACCGGGTGAAGTGCTGCCCGCCATAGATGGGGTAAGTGCTCTGGATGACCCAACCCACTGTAGTCAAAAGACTCCAGTTTGCGTATAATGGATCTTATTTGGAAGACTCCACTCCAGTTTTCTGAGCAGTGGGTCTCAGTTTAAATACTCACATAGAATATAATGGACCCATCCAAAACGCAAGTACCACATTTTTACCTTGATTTTGCCGCAATTTTTTATTTCTTTTTTTTACACTGTATATAGCTGGTTGCTAAGGAGTGGCCGGAAAGCCGGCCTCGGCGTTCTTAACAACCGATGAGTTATGAGCTCTCAGCTGGCTTTCGTCTCAATGTTAAAAAGAAAAATGCCGGCAACAAAAAAAAATCGTGAAAAAAAACAGTGTGGGGTCCCCCCCCCAGGTCCATACCAGGCCCTTGGGTCTAGTATTGATTCAGAGGGGACCCCCACACCAAAATTTAAAAAAAATGGCGTGGGGGTCCCCCCAAAATCCATAACATACTCTTACCGGAGCAGGCAGCCTGGCAGGTCAGGAAAAGGAGTGGACAAGCGAACGCCCCCCCTCCTGAACCATACCAGGCCGCATGCCCTCAACATGGGGGGATGAGTGCTTTGGGGCAGGGGGGCTCTGTGCCCCCCCACCCCAAAGCACCTTGCCCCCATGTTGATGGGGACAAGGGCCTCTTCCCGACAACTCTTGCCCGGTGGTTGCCCCCTTTAACATCTGGCCAGTGTGTAGCTCATGCAGACGCAGCACACTGGCCAGCTGCACTAAGCTTCACCGCCCCGCCTTAACTCCGCCCACTTGCTGCCTTGAGACTAGGATTCCTAATCCACCATCTATGCCCTTTTCATAAAATATAAAAAAAAATCACAAATTAATATTATAACACAACAGTAGAAAATTGTACACATTACCATTTTCCTAATATCTGGGTGCTGGGGAGGCTGGGGAGGCGGGAATGGGCTTTGTAAATGGGTGGCGTGAGGATGATAAATACATACAATTTAACAGGTAATTAAATATTTTTAAAGGAAATCATAAACGTATTCGATATCAGAATGTAACAGAGATTAGTTATAGGTAAAAACATTTTTACCTTTACAACCCCTTAAAGACTACAGTATGTGAGAAGTATGTCTATAGCCTTGTACACACGATCGGACTTCCATCTGACTTTTCCGTGGATTTTGATCCGAAGGGCGTTGGCCATGAACTTGGTATGCATACACACGGCCCAACATTATCAGCCGACACCAAACTTTGTGGTTTTTCAGCTCTTTACCGCCACCCTCTGGGCAACTTCTGCTATTGTTGTCTGATGTTTAGCATTGGTTCGGAGCATGAGCGTTTGTACTGTGGATTTTAGTTGGATGGATTTGTGTGCAAACGATCGGATAATCCGACGTAACAGATTTTTTGTCAGACAGTTGGTGAGCATGAACAGCCAACTTTTGTTGTTGTTAATTGTCTGATGGAGCATACACACGGTGGGATTATCCGACACAACACGTCCATCAGACAATTATGGCCATAAAATTGGATCGTGTGTATAGGCCTTAGGTTAAAAGACTCCAGTTATTGAGGAGAGGGTGTCATTCGGAAAATACTTCAGTTTGCAAGTCAGTTGGAGATTGACTCATCAATGAATCTAAACTTCTGCCAGTGAACAAGCTCTTTATCTGCAAACAAGGTCGCAAAGAACTAACTGACATCTTCCACTTTCATTAGCATAGTCATATTGTATTGTAAATAAAATATATTTTCTTTAATTTACACTAAGCTGTTTCAAGCCAATAAGCTGTACCCAATTAGATGTAGGGTGCATTTTTTTTAAAATTAAAGCAAATCTACGGTATATATTTAAATTAAAGCAAATCAGTGTTTTACCTTCCGTTTAACCCTGTATAGTTCAGTGCGTTACTGCAAGTTTGACGCTGTATATTTCAGTGCGTTAGTGCAAGTTTAACACCGTATTTATTTCAGTGCATTACCTTCCATTTAATGCAGTATAGTTCAGTGTGTTAGGCCCCTTTCAGACTGGGGCGGGAGCCGCGGTTGCGGTATAACGGCGCTAAAAATAGCGCCGGGATTTCCGCGATTGCCGCGGGAATCAGCCGCTAGCGGTGCGGTATTAACCCCCTCTAGCGGCCGATAAAGGGTTAATACCGTCCGCAATGCGCCTCTATAGAGGCGCATTGCGGGTGGTATTGCTGCGGTTTCCCATTGTTTTCAATGGGAAGGAGCGGTGAAGGAGCGGTATACATGCCGCTCCTCTCACCGCTTCAAAGATGATGCTGACAGGAGATTTTTTTGTCTCCCGCCAGCGCATCGCCTCACATTGAGTCTGCAGTAAAGGAGTTTTTCAGGCGGGATAGCAGCGCTATTTTTAGCGCTGTACCGCCTGAAAAACTCCTCAATGTGAAAGGGGCCTTACTGCACTGACCCAGAGTGTGAAACTCGTTGGCTGCTATCCCCACTTTTGCTGCATTTTTGTAGTGCATTTTCTGTTCTGTTTTTACAATAAAGACAACCGAAAGGTCTGTTGGAGTGCGGCTGGCCTTTATTAGTTACTGCAAGTTTAATGCCATATATTTCAGTGCGTTATGCGCCATTTTTTTTTACAATTACTTTTTTCCTTTATTATCACAAATTTCAACATACAACATAAACATGACACAGACAAAATTACCCTCTTTACATCATAAAACATATTATCCCCCCTTCCCCCTGGACACACATTGATTGCTTCCTTTCTCTAAAAAGAAAGAAAGGAGAAAAAGAGAGAAAAAAAATTACCATGTGTTACTATTGTGTTTTATTTCCCCTGTGTATGATATCCAGTGAACCAAAAAAAAAAAACCCACATCTTAAGAAAGGAGCTTAATGGCGCCATTTAACGCAGTAAATGTCGGAAAGTTAGTGCAGGCTTAACGCAGTATATTTCAGTGCGTTACCTTCCTCTTAACGCAGTATAGTTCAGTGTGTTACTGCAAATTTAATGCCATATATTTCAGTGCGTTACGCGCCATTTAACGGAGTAAATGTCTGAACGTTAGTGCACGCTTAACGCAGTATATTTCAGTGTGTTACTGCAAGTTAAAGGCTGTATATTTCAGTGTGTTTTTCTTCCATTTAACGCAGTATATTTTCAGTGCGTTACTGCAAGTTCAATGCTGAATATTTTGGAGCGTTATGTGCCGTTTAACGTAGTATATTTCTGTGCATTAGCATGCATTTAACGCACTATATTTCAGTACGTTACTGCAAGTTTAACGCTGTATATTTCAGTGCGTTACTGCAAGTTTAACACTGTATATATTTCAGTGCGTTACCTTCCTTTTATCGCAGTATAGTTCAGTGTGTTACTGCAAGTTTAATGCCATATATTTCAGTGCGTTACGCGCCATTTAACGCAGTAAATGTCTGAACGTTAGTGCACGATTAAGTGAGAAATAATACCGCTCAGAAAACTGCTGATCCCCTGGCTTTGCCTCCGTCCCACCAAGCCAAAAGGGTTCTGGCTATGCACAGGTGCATTGGATGAAAAGAGGTCCTGGACTGCCGCACTCCTTAAAACGATAACTTTATTCAGCAAGTGAAATCCAAAAAACAACCAACAATGTTGCAGTCAAAAAGAAGTGAACAAAAGGAAAAGGATGGCTGACATGTTTCACATCGTGTGATGCTTACTCGTAGCTAATGAACAATGACAAAAACTGTGTTTAAAAGAAAGAGGGAAAAAGGTGAATAGTGCACGCTTAACGCAGTATATTTCAGTGTGTTACTGCAAGTTTAAGGCTGTATATTTCAGTGTGTTTTTCTTCCATTTAACGCAGTATATTTCAGTGTGTTACTGCAAGTTCAATGCTGAATATTTTGGAGCGTTATGTGCCGTTTAACATAGTATATTTCTGTGCATTAGCATGCATTTAACGCACTATATTTCAGTACGTTACTGCAAGTTTAACGCTGTATATTTCAGTGCGTTACTGCAAGTTTAACACTGTATATTTCAGTGCGTTAGTGCAGGCTTAACGCAGTATATTTCAGTGTGTTACTGCAAGTTTAACACTGTATATATTTCAGTGCGTTACCTTCCTTTTATCGCAGTATAGTTAAGTGTGTTACTGCAAGTTTAATGCCATATATTTCAGTACGTTACGCGCCATTTAACGCAGTAAATGTCTGAACGTTAGTGCACGCTTAAGTGAGAAATAATACCGCTCAGAAAACTGCTGATCCCCTGGCTTTGCTTCTGTCCCACCAAGTCAAAAGGGTTCTGGCTATGCACAGGTGCATTGGATGAAAAGAGGTCCTGGACTGCCGCACTCCTTAAAACGATAACTTTATTCAGCAAGTGAAATCCAAAAAACAAAAAACAACCAACAATGTTGCAGTCAAAAAGAAGTGAACAAAAGGAAAAGGATGGCTGACATGTTTCACATCGTGTGATGCTTACTCGTAGCTAATGAACAATGACAAAAACTGTGTTTAAAAGAAAGAGGGAAAAAAGTGAATAGTGCACGCTTAACACAGTATATTTCAGTGTGTTACTGCAAGTTTAAGGCTGTATATTTCAGTGTGTTTTTCTTCCATTTAACGCAGTATATTTCAGTGCGTTACTGCAAGTTCAATGCTGAATATTTTGGAGCGTTATGTGCCGTTTAACGCAGTATATTTCTGTGCATTGGCATTCATTTAACGCAGTATATTTCAGTGCGTTAATGCAAGTTTAACGCTGTTTATTTCAGTGCGTTAGTGCAGGCTTTACGCAGTATATTTCAGTGCATTACTGCAAGTTTAACAACGTATATATTTTAGTGCGTTACCTTCTGTTTAACGCAGTATAATGACATGCAAGTTTAATGCCATAAATTTCAGTGCGTTACGCGCCATTTAACGCAGTAAATGTCTGAACGTTAGTGAACACTTAATGCAGTATATTTCAGTGTGTTACTGCAAGTTCAATGCTGAATCTTTTGGAGCGTTATGTGCCATTTAACGCAGTATATTTCAGTGCATTAACATGCATTTAAAGCAGTATATTTCAGTGCATTACTGCAAGTTTAATGCCGTATATTTCAATGCGTTGGCATCCATTTAATGCGGTATAGTTCAGTGCGTTACTGCAAGTTTGAGATACAGTTCATTGAGGGAACCATAAATACCAAAATGTACTGTGACATACTGAAGCAGAGCATGAGCCCCTCTCTTCGGAGTCTGGGCCGCAGGGCAGTATTCCAACATGATAACGACTCCAAACACACCTAAAAGACGATCACTGCCTTACTAAAGAAGCTGAGGGTAAAGGTGATGGACTGGCCAAGCATGTCTCCAGACCTAAACCCTATTGGGCATCTGAGGGGCATCCTCAAACGGAAGGTGGAGGAGCGCAAGGTCTCTAACATCCACCAGCTCCGTGATGTCGTCATGGAGGAGAAGAAGAGGACTCCAGTGGCAATCTGTGAATCTCTGGTGAACTCCATGCCCAAGAAGGTTAAGGCAGTACTAGAAAATAATGGTGGCCACACAAAATATAGACACTTTGGGCCGAATTTGGACATTTTCACTTCAGGGGTGTACTCACTTTTGTTGCCAGCGGTTTAGACATTAATGGCTGTGTGTTGAGTTATTTTGAGGGGACAGCAAATGTACACTGTAATACAAGCTGTACACTCACTACACAACATTGTAGCAAAGTGTCATTTTTTCAGTGTTGTCACATGAAAATATATAATAAAATATAAAAAAAAATGTTAGGGGTGTACTGTACTGACCATTCTTCCAGAAGTGCATTTTTGAGGTCAGGCACTGATGTTGGACGAGAAGGCCTGGCTCGCATTCTCCAATCGAATTTATCCCAAAGATGTTTTTTTGGGTTGGGGTCAGGACTCTGTGCTGTCATGAACCCCTTTAACCACTAGCCGACCGCGCACCGCCGTTATACGTCGGCAGGTCGGCTCGGCTGGGCGAGAGCACGTAGTATAACATCCTCTCTCTCAGCCGCCACTAGGGGCGCGCGCGTGCCCCCCGCTCGCCCCCGACTCCCGTGCGTGTGCCCGGCGGGCGCGATCGCCGCTGGGCACACGCGATCGCTCGGTACAGAGCGGGGACCGGGAGCTGTGTGTGTAAACACACAGCTCCCGGTCCTGTCAGCAGGGGAAATGCTGATCTTCGGTTCATACAATGTATGAACCGAGGATCAGTGTTTCCCCTAGTGAGGCCACCCCCCACAGTTAGAACACACCCAGGCATACTTAACCCCTTCCCCGCCCCCTAGTGTTAACCCCTTCACTGCCAGTGGCATTTTTATAGTAATCCAATGCATTTTTATAGCACTGATCGCTATAAAAATGCCAATGGTCCCAAAAATGTGTCAAAAATGTCCGAAGTGTCCGCCATAATGTCGCAATACCGAAAAAAAAATCGCTGATCGCCGCCATTACTAGTAAAAAATATATATTAATAAAAATACCCCCTATTTTGTAAACGCTATAACTTTTGCGCAAACCAATCAATAAACGCTTATTGCGATTTTTTTTTACGAAAAATATGTAGAAGAATACGTATCGGCCTAAACTGAGGAAAAAAAAAGTATATATATTTATATATTTTTTTAATATATATTTATTACAGCAAAAAGTAAAAAATATTCATTTTTTTCAAAATTGTCGTTCTATTTTTGTGTATAGCGCAAAAAATAAAAAACGCAGAGGTGATCAAATACCACCAAAAGAAAGCTCTATTTGTGGGAAAAAAAGGACGCCAATTTTGTTTGGGAGCCATGTCGCACGACCGCGCAATTGTCTGTTAAAGCGACGCAGTCCCGAATCGCAAAAAGTACTCTGGTCTTTGGGCAGCAATATGGTCCGGGGGGTAAGTGGTTAATCAACAAACAAAAAAATATTGAAAAATAACCGCAGCTCTATTTTAAGCCAAGTAAGGATCCAAGAGTACATTAAATCCTAAAATAAAATTAAAATGTAGAACGACTTTAAGTAAACATTTCAAACGAGATGTTCTATTATCTGCAGACGCAGGCGGTGTCGCATACCTCCATCCATTCACAAAGGATCTTCACTCCAAATATTATTGTTGGCCTTGTATACATTCACCAATGTAAGAGCCGAGGCATGTTCCATTCTATAAATGGGGAAGGGGATATACACGGCGAGAAGACCGTCAGCTGTACTGTCTGAGATACAAACCAGGCCACACACCTTACATTTTCCACTTTACATTTTCCATTCACACACATCACTGGCAATCAACGCAGGTTGTTTTTTTTATTTTTTTTGTGGCTTCATTTTATAGCGGTATTAAACCCAAACCCAAAAGTGTAATACCTTGCAGCTTACCAAGTATTAGTGATGGCTGCATTTCTTTTCTTTTAGGTAGATTCAGGTAGAAAGGAATAAACTTGCGGCGGCGTAGCTTAGCGTGTTTAGGCTACGCCGCCGTAAGTTAGCTAGGCAAGTACATGATTCTCAATGTACTTGCCTGCTAATATACGGCGGCGTAGCCTAAAGCGGGCGGGCGTAAGGGCGCCGAATTCAAATGTGTGGAAGGGGGGCGTGTTTAATGTTAATAAGGCTTGACATCACGTTTTTGATGATTTTTTGTTACTGCGCATGCGCCGGGCGCCTACATTTCCCAGCGTGCATTGCGGCTAAGTACGCCGCACGGGCTTATTGATTTCGACGTGGACGTAAACGACGTAAATCGCTATTCGCGGACGACTTACGCAAACGACGTAAACATTTCGAATCTCGCGGCGGGAACGGCGGCCATACTTTAACATTGGAAGAAAACAAAAAAACTGCGCTACAACACAAATACCCTAAAGGCAGCAGCTAGCGTGCGATACACACAACAGACAAAAAAAACAAAAAAGACGCGCCAAAAATATTACACCAGAGTCGGTTGTTTTAAGGTGTAATATTTTTGGCGCGGCTTTTTTGTTTTTTACATACTTTAACATTGCTATTCCACCTAATAGATGGAATAACTTTAAGCCTGATGATGCCTTACGGAAACGGCGTAAATCTACTGCGGCGGCCGGGCGTACGTTCGTGAATCGGCGTATCAACTCATTTACATATTCTACGCCGACCGCAATGGAAGCGCCACCTAGCGGCCATTCGAAATATTGCAATCTAAGATAGGACGGCGCAAGCCGTCGTATCTTAGATATGTTTAAGCGTATCTCAGTTTGAGCATACACTTAAACATACGGCGGCGTAGATTCTGAGTTAGGTCGGCTTATCTACTGATAAGCCGGCCTAACTCTTACTGAATCTACCTAACTGTTTTTCTGTTTTCACCTGGTGATCTGGCCAGTAACACACCTCCAGTATTAGTGAGACACAGCTCTGGATAAAGGAGCACAGGGGGCACCTTTTGGACAGCAGCAATGTCTGTCTAGGATGGGGGGGGGGGTGTGTTAGATGTACTGGCAGATATAGATACACTAACAAATTGAATCTGAACTGCAACAAACACAAGGGGGCAGATCCACATAGAAATAGATGGGCGCAGCGTATGTTAGATACGCCACTGTAACTTACTTTTGGCCGGTTCGAATCCCCAAAGAATTGGCGTAGTGTATCTCTGGCGGCGGAATTCAAATCTGTGATTAGGGGGCGTGTTTCATTTAAATGAAGCGCGTCCCCGCGCCGAATGAACTGCGCATGCTCCGTTTCTAAATTTCCCGCCGTGCATTGCGCTAAATGACGTCGCAACGACGTAATTTTTTTTAACTCAGACGTGATTTACGTCCATCCCGATTCACGGACGACTTACACAAAAAAAATCAAAATAAACACGGGAACGACGGCCATACTTAACATAGCACGTCTATCTATACGCCGCAAAATCCGACTAGAGACGGCGTAAAAAAATGCGCCGGCCGCTCGTACGTTCGTGGATCGTCGGAAATAGCTAATTTACATACCTAACGCAGAAAACGACGTGAACACCACCCAGCGGACGCCGAAGTATTGCATCTTAGATCCGAAGGCGTACGAGGACGTACACCTGTCGGATCTAACCCAGATGCCGCCGTATCATGGTTTGAGGATTCAAACCAAAGATACGACGCAGGTAATTTGAAAGTACGCCGGCGTATCAGTAGATACGCCAGCGTACTCGCTCTGTGGATCTGCCCCTTTATAAGCAGTTATAGCAACAGTTTTTTTTTTCCTTTTGGGATAAAGGTTTTCCATGAATAAATAAATGCTGATCATTGTAAGACATAGCTCCTAACTGTCCCTGATTTCGAAGGACAGTCCCTGATTTGGAGCAATGTCCCTCTGTCCCTCATTCCTCCTTATTTGTCCCTCATTTTGGTCTGCTCTGTATAGTTATATATAAAATTCACTTTTTAGCTTTCAAAAAGTGTTTCTCGGGCGGGACTCCTAGTACAGTGGTTAGCGTGCAGGGCTGGCAATGCTGTTCCCCGTAGCCTCGTAGGTTCGGATCCACATGGGAGCGTAGGTTCGGATCCACATGGGAGGGCCCGCCCAGACAGCTTGCTTGCATGGCTAGGTTGAGGGAAAAGAGAAAAAAAACAAAAGTGTTTCTCAGCGCCAAATCTTTCATCTGATTTCTAAATTGCTGAATATGTAAATTCTAAAAGCCAATATAAAGGAATAAATATGGAAAGGTAAATATTGCGCCAAAAACAGAAAATGTAGCTGCTAAACACAACAATCAGACACAAATTGTAATGGTGAAACAAATATAAAGGAATAGTAGAGGTAAAAAAAGCACTTGTGGGTTCAACCAATCTAGTTTTTTTGTACAATTCTCCTTTAAAGGGGGCGTGGCAAGGGGGTGTGTCCTATGCTTGCATACTTTTGCTGATTGGTGTCCCTCATTCCCATCTCAAAAAGTTGGGAGGTATGTTTTAAGCACCCCATGTCAGTGGTAAATGGTTTGTCTCATCTCTCTAAACCAGGGGTCGTCAACCACCGGGGGGCCACGGCCAACTAACGGGCCGTGGCCTTTCTGCAGCCGGGCCGCGGGTGCGGGCGTTCGGCCAACTTGAGACACCTGGGCAGGTGGGTGGTCGGCATATGAGAGCTGGGTGGATGGAAAATCCGGGCCTAAATGTTCATGAAGACTCCTGGGATGTATGACTAGGCCAAAAACCAGGAAGTAACTGAAGAAATGTAAAAACAGTATAAAACAAGTAAATATAATATACATGAATGTATATTGATGTTGATTGGGAGAGTTTAGCTCCACTTTAACAATAACAATAATAATAATAAGTCAAACCGTTTGTAGTGGGAAACCAGAGGTAGCTAAGTAAACAGTTAAAATGGTGAAATGAAATATGGTTTAAAGACGCTGGCCCAGATTCAGAAAGCAATTGCGCCCGTGTAACCATAGGTTACGCAGAGCAAGTGCTTACTTGCTCCGGTGTAACGAGTGCTCCTGATTCAGGAACCTCGTTACACCGACTGCAGCCTAAAATCTGCGCTGCATAAGGCTCTTATGCCTCGCAGATTTTAGGCTGCATTCTTGCGGGGGCCGCTAGGGGGCGCTCCCATTGTGTATCAGCGTGTAGTATGCAAATTGCATACTACCACTGATTCACAAGCTTGCGCGGGCCCCGCGCAAGCCAGGTACGGAGTTTCCGTACGGCTACTTTAGCGCAAGGCTGCCCCTTCTAATAGTAGGGGCAGCCAATGCTAAAGTATAGCCGGCCTTCCCGCGCCGTGAAATTTGAATTTCACGGCGTTTGCGTAAGTGATTCGTGAATGGCGCTGGACGCCATTCACGTTCACTTTGAAGCAAATGACGTCCTTGCGACGTCATTTGCCGCAATGCACGTCGGGAAAGTTTCCCGACGGAGCATGCGATGTACGCTCGGCGCGGGAGCGCGCCTAATTTAAATGATTCCCGCCCCCGGCGGGATCATTTAACTTGCGCGCACTTACGCCGGGCAAATTTGCCGGCGCGCCCTCGCAGTTCACGGAGCTACTGCTCCGTGAATCGAGGGCAGCGCAAAATATTTGCGGGGGCGCAGGGCAAAATCGTTGCCCTGCTCCCCCGCAAATATCGCGCAAGCTATGCTGAATCTGGGCCGCTGTTTTCTAAATGATGAAGAAGAAATTATTCTGGCATTCTAATAATAAAATGTGACACATTCCTTTTTTCTTTTCTTTTTTATCTTTTCATGATATTCAGCCATTCATTGGCCCTTGTCTGGGTGCCGCTAATGCCACATTGACAAGACTTTGGAAATCAATGACAGCTTCTTTGTCTGAAGCGTTATGAATGCTCCCATGTGTCAGGTTTGAGCTGACATTAAAATAGCTTTTATTGTACTGACTCTGAGATCGGCTTTTTTTTTAGTCTGACCAGTGAATAAACGAAACAGGTAAGTATAAAGGAAATTACGCATAAAGCCTCCTGATTGCTCCATTGGGAATATTTTTATGACACAGGAATGTCTTTTTAAAGCATGAACTAGACAATGGGATTTGGTTTTCTGACTCAAATCGACTGGAAGAATCCGAAGGTTTTCTGTGATACAGTTGCTGCACTAAGGTGTCAGAATCAATGCGCAACAACTGAGCAACCACCGTTCTTCAGAGGGTGACACAAGAGAAAATTAGTCCTAGAGGCATTTTAACATAAAGTACCGTATATACTTTAGTATAAGCCGAGGTTTTCTGCCCTTTTTTTAAGGCTGAAAATACCCCCCTCGGCTTATACTCGAGTCAGTGTACCTGAAATTATTGACAGGCTGCGGCGTCCGTTGTTTAAAAGTCGCGGTCTCATCCTGGTCCCTTCCGTGATAGGCGTTTCTCAGCAGACACAGTTCCGCCTATCACGAACATTCTCTCATCCTCGGACTCAGTTTCCCAGCAGACACTGTGTTCAGTGTTCCGCCAATCACGGACGTCTTTTCATCCACGGACAAGAGGACGTCCGTTATTGGCGGAACACTGAACACAGTGGGGTAGATTCCTCTAGTCCCTGTGTCCAAGGGACACGGCCAACACAGAGTTTCCCCGCTGCGCGCTCGGGAGCGCGCGCGGGGAACGCCAAAAGGGGCGGACGTCAATTGACGTCCAGTTGGATTTTCAGGTCCGCGCTGTAGCTGTCATTCGGCTATAGCACGGGCCTCTAGTGGTTAAGTCTAACTGATATTTATTGTATGTCTCAGAGCATGTTGAGAGCAAAATTGCATGGGGGGGGGGGGCAAGATTTTTTTTGCCCAGGGCCCAAGCAATATTAAAGACGGCCCTAGAAAGGGTTAAGATACAGAGAGACTAAAGATAGAAGGACAGAAAAGACTGGGGAAGGTGAGGACTGAGCAGAGATAACGGTCTGAAGAGAACATGAAAATATTAGTGAAATAATTTGTTCTTAATATCTGTCTTTGCAGCAGGACAGGTTAGAAATGTTCACGTAGCGGTTCCTGCAAAGGAAGATAATAACCCGGGCCTGACAGTATGATTTACAAGCTATCATGTTGTTGCAGCTGCGGTTGGGAGTAGCAGTTTATGGGAACGGTGGGAAAGTGGAATATTTCAACAAACCGTGTTACTAGAAACCTGAGCTCGACTTTGCTATATTAATAATGTGTTACATATTTCACCGCCGCGTGAGATCCAGAGAAGATGAACATATGTGTGCCAGCACTCGTGGGTCTGTGTGTAGCAACCATACAAAACTGACGCGGAATTGCGCAACATTATAATTACCTTTTTTTTTTTTTATAATTTTCAGTCTGATGCCAGGGCTTTTCTTCTGTGTCTCAGCTACATGTGCCCTAAAGGTATTGTATGCAAGATAGTAGATTAAAATGTTAAATGAACGTCCTAAAAAATGAATTGATTAACCACTTCAGGCTGGACCATTTGTCAGCTTAAAGACCGGAGGTCTTTTTGCGTTTCGGCACTGCGTCGCTTTAACTGACAATTGCACGGTCGTGCGACGTGGCTCCCAAAGAAAATTGACGTCCTTTTTTCCCCACAACTAGAGCTTTCTTTTGGTGGTATTTGATCACCTCTGCGGTTTTAATTTTTTGCGCTACAGTAGGTGAACCCGATTTTGTGTCAATCTCGCTCTCTTTCTCAGCGAGATTGAGCACCTACGAGCCCCATCGCGGGAGCCAGCGCCGAGCTGGCTTGCCGCGATGGAGACAGAGCCGTCATAGAAGCGACGGGAGATCCGACTTGGATTCCCGCCAATTCTACACGTGTGCGGCGTTTGTTATGAATCCTGAAGGGGAAGTCCCCGCCGGATTTTAAATAAAAATCCGGCATGGGTCCCCCCTCAGGAGCATACCGGGCCCTTAGGTCTGTTATGGGTTGTAAGGAGAGCCCCCCTACGCCGGAAAAAACGGCGTAGGGGGTCCCCCTACAATCCATACCAGACCCGTATCCAAAGCACGCTACCCGGCCAGCCAGGAAGGGAGTGGGGACGAGCGAGCGCCCCCCCCCCCTCCTGAGCCGTACCAGGCTGCATGCCCTCAACATGGGGGGGTTGGGTGCTCTGGGGCAGGGGGGCGCACTGCGGCCCCCCCACCTCAGAGCACCCTGTCCCCATGTTGATGAGGACAGGGCCCCTTCCCGACAACCCTGGCCGTTGGTTGTCGGGGTATGCGGGCGGGAGGCTTATCGGAATCTGGGAGCCCCCTTTAATAAGGGGGCCCCCAGATACCGGCCCCCCACCCTAAGTGAATGAGTATGGGGTACATCGTACCCCTACCCATTCACCTGCAAGAAAAGTGGTAAAAACACAAATAAACCACACAGTGTATTAAAATATTTTATTTTTCTGCTCCGGAGGCCGCCCCCTGTCTTCTTTATTAGCTCTTTTACCAGGGGGGGCTTCTTCTTTGACGTCTTCGGGTGGGTGGGGGCCGCCGTCTGGTTCTCTTCCACCGCCGGGGGGGGGTGGCTTTTAAAAAAGCCCCCACCCCCCCGGCGGGTTTCCTCCGGCGTCTTCGGCGGGGCTCTTCTTCTTCCGCTATCCCGACGGGTCTTCTCCGCTATCCGGGGGGTCTCGCCGCTCTCCGCTGTTGACTCGTCGCACCCCGGTTCTTCGTCTCGCAGTCCGGTCCCTTCTTCCGTGCTGTACGTCTTCTTCTGTGCTGTGAGTTCTTCTTCCGCGCTGTGACGTCATGTTCTTCACTTCTCTTCTTCTGCCGATGTTGACTCGCCGGTCCTCCTCGCTGAAATGACGGATGCGCGCCTTGCATCGGACCTATATAGGCATCACAGTCCCATCATGCTCTGTACCTACCCATGTGATACCTACCCACGTGGGTAGGTATCACATGGGTAGGTACAGAGCATGATGGGACTGTGAGGCCTATATAGGTCCGATGCAAGGCGCGCATCCGTCATTTCAGCGAGGAGGACCGGCGAGTCAACATCGGCAGAAGAAGAGAAGTGAAGAACATGACGTCACAGCGCGGAAGAAGAACTCACAGCACAGAAGAAGACGTACAGCACGGAAGAAGGGACCGGACTGCGAGACGAAGAACCGGGGTGCGACGAGTCAACAGCGGAGAGCGGCGAGACCCCCCGGATAGCGGAGAAGACCCGTCGGGATAGCGGAAGAAGAAGAGCCCCGCCGAAGACGCCGGAGGAAACCCGCCGGGGGGGTGGGGGCTTTTTTAAAAGCCACCCCCCCCCCGGCGGTGGAAGAGAACCAGACGGCGGCCCCCACCCACCCGAAGACGTCAAAGAAGAAGCCCCCCCTGGTAAAAGAGCTAATAAAGAAGACAGGGGGCGGCCTCCGGAGCAGAAAAATAAAATATTTTAATACACTGTGTGGTTTATTTGTGTTTTTACCACTTTTCTTGCAGGTGAATGGGTAGGGGTACGATGTACCCCATACTCATTCACTTAGGGTGGGGGGCCGGTATCTGGGGGCCCCCTTATTAAAGGGGGCTCCCAGATTCCGATAAGCCTCCCGCCCGCATACCCCGACAACCAACGGCCAGGGTTGTCGGGAAGGGGCCCTGTCCTCATCAACATGGGGACAGGGTGCTCTGAGGTGGGGGGGCCGCAGTGCGCCCCCCTGCCCCAGAGCACCCAACCCCCCCATGTTGAGGGCATGCAGCCTGGTACGGCTCAGGAGGGGGGGGGGCGCTCGCTCGTCCCCACTCCCTTCCTGGCTGGCCGGGTATCGTGCTTTGGATACGGGTCTGGTATGGATTGTAGGGGGACCCCTACGCCGTTTTTTTCGGCGTAGAGGGGGCTCTCCTTACAACCCATAACAGACCTAAGGGCCCGGTATGCTCCTGAGGGGGGGACCCATGCCGGATTTTTATTTAAAATCCGGCGGGGACTTCCCCCTCAGGATTCATAACAAACGCCGCACACGTGTAGAATTGGCGGGAATCCAAGTCGGATCTCCCGTCGCTTCTATGACGCGCTTGCTGGGATGTGCTGTCACTATTCCAGTGAGTGTGAGATGTCGGCGAGATCTCGGCACCCTGTCGCCGAGTATCAGCGCGACGCTGTCGTGCTGAAAGCACAATATCACAAACACCTACTGTATAAACAAAAATAGAGCGACAATTTTGAAAAAAAATACAATATTTTTTTCATTTTTGCTATAATAAATATCGCCAAACAATGTATTAAAAAAATATATTTTCCTCAGTTTAGGCCAATACTTATTCTTCTACATATTGGTAATAGAAAAAACAAACAGCGTATATTGATTGGTTTGCGCAAAAGTTATATAGCCAGATTCAGGTAGAGATACGACGGCATATCAGTAGATATGCCGTCGTAACTCCGAATCTGCGGCGTCGTAACATTAAGCGTATGCTCAAACTGAGATACGCTTAAATGTTGCTAAGATACGAGCGGCGTAAGTCTTCCTACGCCGTCATATCTTAGCTGTCTATTCACGCTGGCCGCTAGGGGCGTGTACGCTGATTTACGCCTTGAATACGTAAATCAGCGAGATGCGCCTATTCACGAACGTACGCACGTCCGTCGCAGTAAAGATACGCCGTTTACGTAAGGTGTTTTCAGGTGTAAAGATAAACCACCAAAAAATGGCGCAGCCAATGTTATGTATGGACGTCGGAACCGCGTCGAATTTGTCACATTTTACGTGAATGGGGCTGGGCGGAATTTACGTTCACGTCGAAACCAATGAGTCTTTGCGGCGTAATTTGGAGCATGCGCACTAGCGCATAATTTATGTGGGGTCACAATTAATTTACATAAAACACGCCCACCTCTTCCACATTTGAATTGGGCGGGCTTACGCCGGCCAATTTATGCTACTCCGCCGCAACTTACGGAGCAAGTGCTCTGTGAATACAGCACTTGCCTCTCTAACTTGCGGCGGTATAACGTAAATGACATACGCTACGCCCGCACAAAGTTAAGCCGGTGTACGTGAATCTGGCTAATAGTGTCTACAAAATAGGGGATAGATTTATGGTATTTTTATAATTTTTTTACTAGTAATGACGGCGATCTGCAATTTTTATCGGCAGACACATCGGACACTTTTGACACATTTTTGGGACCATTATACAGCGATCGGTGCTATTAAAATGCACTGATTGCTGTATAAATGTCACTGGCAGGGAAAGGGTTAACACTAGGGGGCGCTGTAGGGGTAAACTGTGTTCCCTAATGTGTGTTCTAACTGTGGGGGGAGGGGACTCACTATAGGAGATGACAGATTGTGGTTCGCAGCTTGTAGGAACTCACGATCTCCTCTCAGAACAGGGATGTGTGTGTTTACACACACACATCCCTGTTCTGCCTCTCATGCCTACGAATGATCGTGGCCAGCGGTCATCGC
Source organism: Rana temporaria (assembly GCF_905171775.1). Classification (NCBI taxonomy): domain Eukaryota; kingdom Metazoa; phylum Chordata; class Amphibia; order Anura; family Ranidae; genus Rana; species Rana temporaria. The sequence continues at coordinate 461,609,907 of NC_053492.1, read as the reverse complement.
AACTGCCGGTCACAAGCTTTGGCACCCCCGCAGTGCAACGTGCGCACCCGCTATACCACACTATGCAAGTTCTTAGTAAAAACGAGTAGGGTTGAGCGAACCCGAACTGTAAAGTTCGGGTTCGGTACGGACTTTGGGTTTTTCCCGAACTCGAATAATTGGAAAAAGTTTGGGTCCGGGATCGGAGTTCGGGGAAAAAAATGCGCGGAGGTCCCCGCTAATTCAATAACCAGACCCTTTAGGTCTGGTATGGATATTAAGGGGAACCCCGCCGTCAATTAAAAAAAAAAATGACGTGCAGTTCCCCCTAAATATCCATAACCAGACCCTTCAGGTCACGTGACCCCGCACCCTCTGACGTACCCTCTGCTACGTCACTGGGGAAGCCCAGGAAGAGGGAAGACTATGGGCTTACCCAGTGACGTAGCAGAGGGTACGTCAGAGGATGCGGGGTCACGTGACGGGTGGCCCTGCCTCCTCTATATAAGTAATGTCACAGCTCCAGCGCGTCATTCGCTGCGCTCCGGATGGATCTTCTCATCGCTGGAGCGGAGATCACCCGGCCGTCGCAGGATCTTCTCATCGCTGGAGATCACCCGCAGCCGTCGCAGGATCAGGACAACGTGGGAGCAGGAAGCCGGGAACGAGTGGATTATCACCGCTGGAGTTTTCTTCTTTTTTTTTTTTATTAATAAAGGACTTTATTCTACGGTGTGTGTGTGTGTTTTTTTTTTTACAAGACTTTACACTTCCTTCGTGAAATGGTAGGGGTACAGTGTACCCCATTACCATATCACACGGGGGGGTCAGGATCTGGGGGTCCCCTTTGTTAAAGGGGTCTTCCAGATTCTGATAAGCCTCCCGCCCGCATACCCCCACAACAGGGTTGTGGGGATGAGACCCTTGTCCCCATGTTTCCTCCCCATGTTGAGGGCATGTGGCCTGGTGCGGTTCAGGAGAGGGGGGGCCGCACTCCGTCCCCCCCTCTTTTCTGCGGCCGGCCAGGTCAACGTGCTCGGATAACGGGTCTGTTTATGGATATTTAGGGGGAACCGCACGTCATTTTTGTTTTAAATTGACAGCGGGGTTCCCCTTAATATCCATACCAGACCTAAAGGGTCTGGTTATTGAATTTGCGGGGACCTCCGCGCATTTTTTTTTTCTAAAAGTCAGTGTCCCATTGACTACAATGGGGTTCGGAGTTCGGGTTCGGGAGGAGGCGGGCATTCGGGTCATGTGACCGCTGTGATTGGCTATCACAGCGGTCATATGATTGGAAAGCCTCCCGGTCGCAAGTATGCATTGGGAGCTTACTGATCCCCACCAGCCACTGTGCTAGGAGCGCGTAGGGAGCGCACTCTCATCACAGTATGTGGTTTACACAGGGCCGCTCAGTATTAAGGCCCATATGCCTAGAGGCCGCATACCTGTATATGCATACGGCTAGCGTGAAGAGGTTAAGAACATTCATTCAATTTTCTAATTATTAGTGGGGTCAAATCATTTTTTAACCAAAGTGATGTAAAAAATCAAAGGAGCAGAATGGAAATTTTATTTTCGAACAAAATTAGGAAAGTTTGTCAAAACTTTGTTGGTCAAGCAAAATTTGTTGATGTCAATGTAGAAGTCTTGGTGGTTTTAGAAGTTTCAGTGGACTTTAAATAGCTCCTCAGGGTTATGCCCTGTACACACGATCGGTTCGAATGATGAAAACGAACCGATGGATTTTTTCACCAGATATCCGATGAAGCTGACTTTCATCAGTCTTACCTACACACCATCGGTTAAAAATCCGATCGCGTTCAACGCGGTGACGTAAAACACAACGACGTGCAGAGAAAAATTAAGTTCAATGCTTCCGAGAATGCGTCGACTTGATTCTGAGCATGCGTGGAGTTTTGACCGATGGATTTCCCCACAGACGATCATTTTTTTTATCGGGTTTTTAACCATACGAAAAATTTAAAACAGGTTCTATTTTTTTTCACCGATGGGGAAAAAAACTGATGGGACCCACACATGATCGGTTCGTCCGATGAAAACAGTCCATCGGTCCATCAGAAAAAACGATCGTGTGTACAGGGCATTACAGATCCTTTTAAACTGGCCGTAAAAAATAGTACATTTTCATAATAACATTAGATTTTGGAACTAACAAAAAAATGTAATTGAAATAGGAAAGCAAACACAATTTTGAAGAACTTTCGTTCAACATTACTCAAGTCATCAAATGTACTGAACATTTTCATACAAATTTTTGTATGAATGTTCATTCAAAAATCTACTAATGTAAAGATAGTTTAAAGCTGGTCCTACATTGGTAGAATTTATTTAGAAATATTTCATTTTCAGAATGTTGGTTTGCTTTTCTAATGGTTAGTGGGGTCAAATCAATGTTTGTTTTTGACTGCTGTGACAAGAAAGTTTGAAGGGGCAGGGTGGAATTTTTTTCTTGAATAAATTAATTTCTAAAAGTGCATGTGGTTTTTGTTAGTTCCAAAATCGAATGTTCTTACGAAAAATGTATTAATGTTAAGGCCAGTTTAAAGGATCTGTAACCCTCAGGAGTTATTTAAAGTCCACTGAAACCTCTAAAACCACCAATACGCTAAATGCCTTAATTTTGACTTCTACATTGACGTCAACAAATTTTGCAAGAACAGCAAAGTTTTGCCAAACTTTTCTAATTTTGTTCAATATTTTGGTGGAAAAAAACTCTTCAATTTGCTCAACCCTATTTATAATTTTTAACCAAATTTTCGTGAAAATTCAAAAGAGCAGAATGGAAATATTATTTTCGAACAAATTTGTATCCGTGTATATGGTTTTTATTGAAATGGGAAAGTCCATTCACTCCATAATCAAATGTGAAAAGCTGGTCCTATATTAGTAGAATTTCTTTTGAAATATTTCATTTTCAGAATGTTGCTTTTCTAATGGTTAGTTGGGTCAAATCAATGTTTGTTTTTGACTGCTGTGACGAGAAATTTTAAAGGGGCAGGGCGGAAATTTTTTCTTGAACAATTTTTGTTAGTTTCAAAATCGAATGTTCTTACGAAAATGTACTAGTGTTACGGCCAGTTTAAAGGATCTGTAACCTTCAGGAGTTATTTAAAGTCCACTGAAACCTCTAAAACCTCTAAGGTTAGGGCCAGATTCACAGACATTTGCCTTGGCGCAGTGTATCAGAGATACGCTACGCCGCCGTATCTTACCTGGCGGAATTTCGAATCCAGGAAGATTTTGCGCCATAAGTTACGGCGGCGTAGTGTATTTCTCGGCGCGTATTTCAAATTGGGCGGGTAGGGGGCATGATTCATTTAAATGAAGCGCGTCCCCGCGCCGATTGAAATGCGCATGCTCTGTTTCGAAATTTCCTGCCATGCTTTGCGCGAAATGACATCGCACCGACGTAATTTTTTGAACGTAGACATGAGTTACGTCCTTTCCTATTCACGGACGACTTACGCAAAAAAAAATAATTCAAAATTCGACGCGAGAACGACGGCCATACTTTAACATGGCAATTCTATCTATACGCCACGAAATAGCAGCTCTAACTATACGCCGGGAAAAGCCGACTAGCGACGACGTAAGAGAATGCGACGGCCGCGCGTACCTTCATGGATCGTCGAAAAAAGCTAATTAGCATACCCGACACGGAAAACGACGCAAACTCCACCCAGCGGGCGCCGAAGTATTACACCTACGATCCGAAGGCGTACGCCTGTCGGATCAAAGCCAGAAGCTGTCATATCTTGGTTTGAGGATTCAAACTAAAGATGCAACGCAGCAAATTTGAAAGTATGCCGGCGTATCAGTAGATACGCCGGCGTACTCTCACTGTGAATCTGCCCCTAAATGCCTTAATTTTGACTTTTACATTGACGTCAACAAATTTTGCTAGAAAAGCAAAGTTTTGACAAACTTTCCTAATATTGTTCAATACTTTGGAGAATAAAAAAAAACTCTTCAATTTGCTCAACCCTAGTTATAATTAACTATGGGAAATATAGGTTTAGTTTTTTGTGTTTGATTTATGCCGAATTTAGACATATGTACGATGAAAACATTTGTTTTGTTTTTCTTTTGATTTGTTAATCTAGTTATTTTGTTAGTTCAATTCGGTTGATTCGTTTAATTCGTATTTAAAATTAGTATTCTGAATTTTCAAATTTTCTTCAAATTTTTTCTTCAATTCAAAACATTTTGAACATTTCGATGTGAAAAAAAATCTGTAAATTTGAAGAAAATTTTAAAATTCCGAATACAAATCAAAAACGAATTCCGAATACAATCGATACATTTTCGAATCGGTCGAAACAAAAATGTTATATTGTTTTCGAATTGAATGCAGCAAAGTGAATGAACAAAAGAAAAATCTTCATCAAATGATTACACTGACTCTTTAAATCACCTTTGGCTTAACAAAAACGGCATTATGTCGAAATGGTACTCAAATAACACACACAGTCTTTGATTTAAATTTGAATTTCAGTCCGAATTGGGCCCAATTTGGACATTTTCACTTAGGGGTGTACTCACTTTTGTTGCCAGCGGTTTAGACATTAATGGCTGTGTGTTGAGTTATTTTGGGGGGACAGCAAATTTACACTGTTTTACAAGCTGTACACTCACTACACAACATTGTAGCAAAGTGTCATTTCTTCAGTGTTGTCACATGAAAAGATAGAATAAAATGTTTACAAAAATGTGAGGGGTGTACTCACTTTTGTGAGATACTATATATATATATATATATATATATATATATATATATATATATATATATATATATATATATTAGGGCTGTGCGTTAAACGCGATATTAACGGCGTTAACGCAAACCCATGTTAACGCCGTCAATATTTTTGTCGCGCGATTAACGCAGGAGCCCTCGGGTGGACATGCAGAGTGTGCAGCGGCGCGGCGCGGCTTACCTTTTCGCTGGATTCACAGACAAGTTACTCACCTTGTCCCTGGATCCAGCGATGCCACCCCGCTGTGTGATCGAGCGGGTCCTCCTTGCTTGGCGGTTCCTCCTTGCTTGGCGGGTCCTCCTCGCTCGGCGGGTCCTCCTCGCTCGGCGGGTCCTCGCTCGATTCACAGTGCCTGTGTGACGCCGATCTCCGTTCCCTGCGACGTTACGACGCACGGGAGCGGAGAACGGCGCCAAATTTAAAAAAGTAAACAAACACAATGCATACAGTATACTGTAATCTTATAGATTACAGTACTGTATGTAAAAAATACACACCCCCCTTGTCCCTAGTGGTCTGCCCAGTGCCCTACATGTTCTTTTATAAAATAAAAACTATTCTTTCTGCCTGAAAAACTGTAGATTGTCCAAAAGTGTCCCTTTATGTCAAAAATGGTTTTAGATCAGCTAGAAAACAGCGATAATAAATTATAATCACTTGCAGAATTGTGCGATATTTGTGGGAAAATTCGTCATAAATTAGAGCGATTAATCGTGAGTTAACTATGACGTTAATGCGATTAATCGCGATTAAAAATTTTAATCGTTTGACAGCACTAATATATATATATATATATAGTACTTGCTACATGTTTATGGAATAAAACAACTTTTCATTTTCTCCAGTCTCCAATGAAATGTCTATAAGTCACACGATAAGAGGCCAAAAAATACATCTTTACTCCTCTCTATGTATACTGTGCTTTACATACTACTATTGCATAATATTTCCAGCCTGATGCTTGAATATTTTATTCCATTTAATTGAAGTGAAATGTAAATGTGAAGCTGTTGCTTAATATGACCAGGAGCCAAGGAACACATCTGCATCCGATGACCCATTAATACTGCCAGTGATCACCATATGTATAATCCCCAATCATCTCCCATAATTTATTGTCTTCCAGCCATACTTCATTTTCTCTCATATATTTGCTATTTTGAGGAATTTTGATAATTGGTAACAGGGGAAGGCTAACAGATTTTTGGCCCCGGGGTCAAGGAGAAGTAAATGTCCCATGAACGTACAACCTATCCATTTAGGTATGTACATCTCTGTCACATATGGTAGATGCACAGCCTGCAAACAATAGCACAAAATAAAGGCAAAATCAGAATCATTCAAAAGAAACGGAACCGTTTTCGAATCTGAATAACACCAAAAACAAAAAATGGAATTAAAGGCATTGTACACTTTCAAATGTTTTTGTTGAGTTAAGTAGATATTAGTGCAATTATATTCCCTGTGACGTTTGTTTGCCATTGCCACGTTGTGGATAGATAGCCAGGTTCAGGTAGACGTGCGTAACTTTAGGCAGGCGTAGCGTATCTCATATACGCTACGCCGCCATAAGTTAGAGAGGCAAGTACAGTATTCACAAACAACTTGCGTCCTAAGTTACGGCGGCGTAGTGTAAATGTGCCGGCGTAAGCGCGCCTAATTCAAATGTGGAAGAAGTGGGCGTGTTTTATGTAAATTAAGCATGACCCCACGTAAATGACGTTTTGAACGAACGGCGCATGCGCCGTCCGTGGACGTAACCCAGTGCGCATGCTCCAAATTAAGCCGCAAAGACTCATTGCTTTCGACGTGTACGTAGATTACGGCCAGCCCCATTCACGGACGACTTACGCAAACGACGTAAAAATTTACAAATTTGACGCGGTTCGGACGTCCATACTTATCATTGGCTGGGCCATCTTTTTGGTGGTTTATCTTTACGCCTGAAAACGCCTTACGTAAACGGCGTATCTTTACTGCGACGGGCAAGCGTACGTTCGTGAATAGGCGTATCTCGCTGATTTACGCATTCTAGGCGTAAATCAGCGTACACGCCCCTAGCGGCCAGCGTAAATAGACAGCTAAGATACAACGGCGCCGGCGGTCGTATCTTAGCAACATTTAAGCATATCTCAGTTTGAGAATACTCTTAAATATACGACGGCGCAGATTCGGAGTTACGACGGCGTATCTACTGATACGCCCCCGTATCTCTACCTGAATCTGGCTAAGGGTTTGTAGTGTTACGGCCAATTCCCCTTTGTCCATGTATTCATTCTCCTAGCTTGTCCCTATTTGCCAAAGAACTTTTTATTTAGGGTTTAACAACTTCCAAGGAGTGACTTTATATCTTCAGAGAATCCAATGCCAACTTAACCGGTTAAGACCCGGACCATTATGCAGGTTAAGGACCATGCCCCTTTTTGCGATTCGGCACTGCGTCGCTTTAACTGACAATTGCGCGGTCGTGCGACGTGGCTCCCAGACAAAATTGGCGTCCTTTTTTCCCCACAAATAGAGCTTTCTTTTGGTGGTATTTGATCACCTATAAACAAAAATAGAGCTTGCTGCTATAATTAATGACCCCAAAAATATATAAAAAAAATGTTTTTTTCCCCTCAGTTTAGGCCGATACGTATTCTTCTACATATTTTTGGTTAAAAAAAATCGTAATAAACGTTTATCGATTGGTTTGCGCAAAATTTATAGCGTTTACAAAATAGGGGATAGTGTTGGGGATATTTATTATAGCAAAAAGTTAAAAATATAGAATTTTTTTCAAAATTGTCGCTCTATTTTTGTTTATAGCGCAAAAAATAAAAACTACAGAGGTGATCAAATACCACCAAAAGAAAGCTCTATTTGTGGGGAAAAAATGACACCAATATTGTTTGGGAGCCACGTCGTACGACCGCGCAATTGTCAGTTAAAGCGACGCAGTGCCGAATCGCAAAAAGGGGCAAGGTCCTTAGCCTGCACATTGGTCCGGGTCTTAACTTTTTGCTAGAATAAATATCCCCAACATTATTCTCTATTTTGTAAACGCTATAAATTTTTGCGCAAACCAATGGATAAACGCTTATTGCGATTTTTTTTTTTTACCAAAAAAAGGTAGAAGAATACGTATCGGCCTAAACTGAGGATGAAAAAACATTTTTTTTATTTTTTTTGGGGGTCATTAATTATAGCAGCAAGTAAAAAATATTGAATTTTTTTCAAAATTGTCGCTCTATTTTTGTTTATAGCGCAAAAAAAAAAAACCGCAGAGGTGATCAAATACCACCAAAAGAAAGCTCTATTTGTGGGAAAAAAGGACGCCAATGTTGTTTGGGAGCCATGTCGCACGGCCGCGCAATTGTCAGTTAAAGCGACGCAGTGCCGAATCGCAAAAAGGGGCATAATGGTCCGGGTCTTAAGTGGTTAAAGTGTCACCTATGGGGATTTTTAGGTACAGTAGCTACGTTTGGTGCCATTCCACGAGTGAGCACAACTACAAAGTGTGACATGTTAGGTATCTATTTACCCAGTGTAACATCATCTTTCACATTATGCAAAAAAATTGGGCTAACTTTACTGTTTTTTTTTTAATGCATGTTCTCCCCAAAAAAACGTGTTTAAAAAAATTACTGTGCAAATACTTTGCGAGATAAAAAGTTGCATTGACCACCATTTTGTTCCCTAGGGTCGCTGCTAAAAAAAAAACCATATATAATGTTTGGGGGTTCTAAATAATTGTCTAGCATTTATTTTTAATGAACAAAACTGTTTTTTTTTTTCAAAAAGAAAACACGTTTGAAAAATTACTGCGAAAATACTATGCCAGATAAAAAGTTGCAATGACCGCCATTTTATTCCTTAGGGTCTGAAAAAATAAAATAAAACATATAGGCCCGGATTCACAGACACTGGCGCATATTTATGTCGCCGTAGCGTATCTCCTTTACGCCGACGCAGCGCAGCGCACTGAATTCACAAAGCACTTCCTCCCAAATCTGAGCTGGGTTTCTCAGGCGTAGGTCGGCGTAAGTGGAAGTGGGCGTGAGCCATGCTAATGAGGCGTGACCCCATGCAAATGATGGGCCAAGCGCCAGACAGATACGTATCGCCAACTGCGCATGCGCCGTCCTGTGGCCGCATCTCAGTGCGCATGCTCACAATCACGTCAGAACAACTGCCTAAGATACGTCGGATCACTGCCTACGCCCAGTCATATTCACGTCCAACGTAAACTACGTAAAATACGTCGGCTTGTGTTCCCTGGTGCAGCCCTTTGCATGGATGCTGCCGAGTTACACCTCCTTTATGGGGCATAACTTTACGCCGGACGTATGACTTTACGCGCACTGCGTCGGACGTACGTTCGTGAATCGGCGTATCTCCCTCATTTACATATGTGAATAGAAAATCAATGGGAGCGCCAAATACGTCCAGCGTAAATATGCGCCCACTCTACGCCGGTGTAGGCAAGTTACGTCGGTCGGGTGAAGCCTATTTTCAGGCGTATCTTAGTTTCTGAATCCGGGGCATAGATACGACGGCGCATATGTGCACTTACGCGGCGTATCTCGAGATACGTCGGCGCAAGTGCTTTGTGAATCCGGGCCATTATGTTTGGGGGTAATTTTCAAGCAAAACAATGATGATTTGTGGGAGCGAAGTGTCCTGGGTAGCAAGTGGTTAAACTGGAAGATTTCAGGAGGTTAGGCTAGAGCAGGGGTCTCCAAAGTACGGCCCGCGGGCCACATCCGGCCCGCTAGGAGGTTTTGTCCGGCCCGCAGCTTCAGTCACCAGACTCACTGCAGGAACGGAGTCTGCTCGAATTGCGGGGCTTGCTTTGCCTTCTGACAGGCATTGAGGGAGTGTCCCAACAAAGCCTGTGTTTCAGTGCAGACCTGCTGCTCCTCCCAGCTCCTCCCCCGGAGTTAGATTAAGTTTCGTTTTTGCTGTAACAGCTTGTCCGTGTAAGAGGGGCGGGACCCGGCAAGTGCAGTGTGTGTCTGCTCTAAACCAGCTCTTCAGAGAAGCAGCACAGAACACACTGATCTACGGGGAATAGCAGAAGGTGATGGGGAGAAAAATGTGCTGGAGGAGGCTGGGCTTCACACAAGTTAAGAGGGGGGCTCTGATGGGGATGTAGATGTTCAGGGGGGTGTGGAGGGACTCTGATGGGGGAGACACATTTGTGCAGGGACTCTGATGGGGGGGAGACATGTGTGCAGGGACTCTGATGGGGGGGAGACACGTGTGCAGGGACTCTGATGGGGGGGAGACACGTGTGCAGGGACTCTGATGGGGGAGACACGTGTGCAGGGACTCTGATGGGGGAGACACATGTGTGCAGGGACTCTGATGGGGGGGACACATGTGTGCAAGGACACATGTGTGCAGGGACTCTGATGGGGGGGACACATGTGTGCAAGGACACATGTGTGCAGGGACTCTGATGGGGGGGACACATGTGTGCAGGGACTCTGATGGGGGGGACACATGTGTGCAGGGACTCTGATGGGGGGGACACATGTGTGCAGGGACTCTGATGGGGGGGACACATGTGTGCAGGGACTCTGATGGGGGGGACACATGTGTGCAGGGACACATGTGTGCAGGGACTCTGATGGGGGGGACACATGTGTGCAGGGACTCTGATGGGGGGGACACATGTGTGCAGGGACTCTGATGGGGGGGGACACATGTGTGCAGGGACTCTGATGGGGGGGGGGACTCTGATGGGGGGGACGCAAGTGTGGAGGGGCTCTGATGAGGGACGCAAGTGTGGAGGGGCTCTGATGAGGGACGCAAGTGTGGAGGGGCTCTGATGAGGGACGCAAGTGTGGAGGGGGCTCTGATGAGGGACGCAAGTGTGGAGGGGGTTCTGATGAGGGACACAAGTGTGAGGGGGTTCTGATGAGGGACACAAGTGTGAGGGGGTTCTGATGGGGGACACAAGTGTGAGGGGGTTCTGATGGGGGACGCAAGTGTGAGGGGGTTCTGATGAGGGACGCAAGTGTGGAGGGGCTCTGATGAGGGACGCAAGTGTGGAGGGGGCTCTGATGAGGGACGCAAGTGTGGAGGGGGCTCTGATGAGGGACGCAAGTGTGGAGGGGGTTCTGATGAGGGACACAAGTGTGAGGGGGTTCTGATGAGGGACACAAGTGTGAGGGGGTTCTGATGGGGGACACAAGTGTGAGGGGGTTCTGATGGGGGACGCAAGTGTGAGGGGGTTCTGATGAGGGACGCAAGTGTGGAGGGGCTCTGATGAGGGACGCAAGTGTGGAGGGGGCTCTGATGAGGGACGCAAGTGTGGAGGGGGCTCTGATGAGGGACGCAAGTGTGGAGGGGGTTCTGATGAGGGACACAAGTGTGAGGGGGTTCTGATGAGGGACACAAGTGTGAGGGGGTTCTGATGGGGGACACAAGTGTGAGGGGGTTCTGATGAGGGACACAAGTGTGAGGGGCTCTGATGAGGGACACATGTGTGAGGGGCTCTGATGAGGGACACAAGTGTGAGGGGGTTCTGATGAGGGACACAAGTGTGAGGGGGTTCTGATGAGGGACACAAGTGTGAGGGGGTTCTGATGAGGGACACAAGTGTGAGGGGGTTCTGATGAGGGACACAAGTGTGAGGGGGTTCTGATGAGGGACACAAGTGTGAGGGGGTTCTGATGAGGGACACAAGTGTGAGGGGCTCTGATGAGGGACACATGTGTGAGGGGCTCTGATGAGGGACACATGTGTGAGGGGCTCTGATGAGGGACACATGTGTGAGGGGCTCTGATGAGGGACACATGTGTGAGGGGCTCTGATGAGGGACACATGTGTGAGGGGCTCTGATGAGGGACACATGTGTGAGGGGCTCTGATGAGGGACACATGTGTGAGGGGCTCTGATGAGGGACACATGTGTGAGGGGCTCTGATGAGGGACACGTGTGAGGGACACATGTGTGAGGGACACGTGTGAGGGACACATGTGTGAGGGGCTCTGATGAGGGACACATGTGTGAGGGGCTCTGATGAGGGACACATGTGTGAGGGGCTCTGATGAGGGACACATGTGTGAGGGGCTCTGATGAGGGACACGTGTGTGAGGGGCTCTGATGAGGGACACATGTGTGAGGGGCTCTGATGAGGGACACAAGTGTGAGGGGGCTCTGATGAGGGACACAAGTGTGAGGGGGTTCTGATGAGGGACACAAGTGTGAGGGGGTTCTGATGAGGGACACAAGTGTGAGGGGGTTCTGATGAGGGACACAAGTGTGAGGGGGTTCTGATGAGGGACACAAGTGTGAGGGGCTCTGATGAGGGACACATGTGTGAGGGGCTCTGATGAGGGACACATGTGTGAGGGGCTCTGATGAGGGACACGTGTGTGAGGGGCTCTGATGAGGGACACAAGTGTGAGGGGGTTCTGATGAGGGACACAAGTGTGAGGGGGCTCTGATGAGGGACACATGTGTGAGGGGCTCTGATGAGGGACACATGTGTGAGGGGGTTCTGATGAGGGACACAAGTGTGAGGGGGTTCTGATGAGGGACACAAGTGTGAGGGGCTCTGATGAGGGACACATGTGTGAGGGGCTCTGATGAGGGACACATGTGTGAGGGGCTCTGATGAGGGACACATGTGTGAGGGGCTCTGATGAGGGACACATGTGTGAGGGGCTCTGATGAGGGACACATGTGTGAGGGGCTCTGATGAGGGACACATGTGTGAGGGGCTCTGATGAGGGACACATGTGTGAGGGGCTCTGATGAGGGACACATGTGTGAGGGGCTCTGATGAGGGACACATGTGTGAGGGGCTCTGATGAGGGACACGTGTGAGGGACACATGTGTGAGGGGCTCTGATGAGGGACACATGTGTGAGGGGCTCTGATGAGGGACACATGTGTGAGGGGCTCTGATGAGGGACACATGTGTGAGGGGCTCTGATGAGGGACACATGTGAGGGGCTCTGATGAGGGACACAAGTGTGAGGGGGCTCTGATGAGGGACACAAGTGTGAGGGGGCTCTGATGAGGGACACAAGTGTGAGGGGCTCTGATGAGGGACACATGTGAGGGGTTCTGATGAGGGACACAAGTGTGAGGGGGCTCTGATGAGGGACACAAGTGTGAGGGGGCTCTGATGAGGGACACAAGTGTGAGGGGGCTCTGATGAGGGACACAAGTGTGAGGGGGTTCTGATGAGGGACACAAGTGTGAGGGGGCTCTGATGAGGGACACAAGTGTGAGGGGCTCTGATGAGGGACACAAGTGTGAGGGGGATCCTTTTTTTAATCCTACTGTATTCCATAGCTGAGGAGTCATTTTTAAATAGCTTCTTTTTTTTTTCGGCCCGCGAATATCTGTAAAATATACAATGTGGCCCTCGAAGTAAAAAGTTTGGAGACCCCTGGGCTAGAGAAATGGCATTTTATTAGACTTGGAGAAGGGTGTTTACTTGTGTTAATATGCGCGGCGATGTGTGCTGAATATTATTCTTTCTTATATATCGTTTATATATTTAACTCACTCGCCTACAGTATGAGATCCCTGCTGCATTCTTTTAGAACTCGCCCGATTATTATCATATATTCTGCTATTATGTATAAATATTTATATAGCTTAGCTAAGAAAATTCACATTGCTCATCGCCCTCGGGGGTTCGGTCTGCTCCGTCTGTGTCGTACAATGATTCCCGACAAGTCTCTGACCCCTGATATGTCGAATTTGCGTTATTTTATTTGCTTAAAAGGAACTGTCATTTGTATTTGTCCTCGGTCACACAGATGTAATATCAGATTACCGGCGGGGAAACATTCTGCTGTTATTTGCAAATTCCAGGGGGGGCATATTAAATGCAAACAATGAGAAAACGCTTCAACTACGGGGACGTAAGGTGACGAAGAAAACCTGAGAATGTTGGAATATGAATAAGAACAAATTAAGAAATAGAAAATATATGAAACTCGATCAGCCGTTCTCAACTAGCGTTCCGTGGATCCCTAGGGTTCCTCCAGGGGTGGCCAGAGGTTCCTTGAGCTGTGGATAATTGACCTCCCATCTGGTTGTAGGCAGGTGCAGTCTGTACTCCCCACTGTAGGTGGCGCTTGATGCAGCAGAAGAAGGAAGTATTTTGGAACTTAGGGCCAGATTCACATATACTTGCGGCGGCGTAACGTATCGTCTATACGTTACACCGCCGCTTTTTTCAGAGCAAGTGCCTTATTTACCAAACACTTGCGTGTAAACTTACGGCGGTGTAACGTAAAGGCGTCCGGCGCAAGCCCGCCTAATTCAAATGGGGCGTGTACCATTTAAATTAGGCGCGCTCCCGCGCCGGACGTACTGCGCATGCTCCGTTTTGAAATTCCCACCGTGCTTTGCGCAAAGTGACGTCATTTTTTTGAACAGTGAGGTGCGTAACGTACTTTCGTATTCCCGGAAGTCTTACGCAAACAAAAGAAAATTTGAAATTCGACGTGGGAACGACGGCCATACTTTAACATGGCTCGTCTAAAGTTAAGCCATGTAAAAGCATGCTTAACTTTGCGACGGGAACAAATTACTAGCGACGACGTAATGATCGCGAAAACCTTCGTGGATCGCCGTAAAAGCTAATTTGCATATCCACCACAGGAAAACGACGCAAACTCCACCTATCGGCGGCCGAAGTATTGCAGCCTAAGATCCGAAGGCGTACAAAGCCGTAAGCCTGTCGGATCTTAGCCAAAAGCCGTTGTATCTTGTTTGTGAATCACAAATTAAGATACGATGTGGCAAATTTGAGTATCAGTAGAGGGCAGAGCTTATTTAACCACTTGCTGACCTGGCTTTTTCTGGGATGTTTTGTTTACAGTTTTAAATCAGTATTTTTTGCTAGAAAATTAATTGGAATCCCCAAACATTATACTTCTTTTTTAGCAGAGACCCTAAAGAAACAGTAAAAAAAAAGCGCTAGAGAGCGTGCCATAGGCCTCGTAGAGGTTACATAGAGAACATGTTCTCTTTTCTTCCAATGGAATTCAGTCGGAATTCTGATGTGAATTTGGTCGGACAAAGGTCTGATCGTGTGTACAGGGCAATAGAGAGTGTCATAGATTTGAGGCCATTCCCTCTGAGGAAGACACGTGACCTTGTGTCGACACGTGTTAAGGAGAGGCAAAGACAGTGATGGCACCCGGACCCTTCGTGGAGCTAGCTGCCCACGGTGTGTGTTGACGGCTTGTGTGAACAAATTGAACCAATACAAAGGAGTCAATAACATGTATAGCCTGGTGGGCTGGAAGCACCAGGAATGTGTGAGTACCTCAATTATATTTTAAATAAAGCGGTTGTTTTAAGGATTTAAGCACTATTGGGATTTCTTTGCATATGCTATCTGGATACCATTGATTGGTGTGTGGCGGCGTGATGAGGAGATATTATCAGGGATACACAGAAAATCCACCCACATAGACCATTCTCCTCACCGCCATTGATGTTGTCCCTTCCAGGCTGCTCTCCACAAGCGCCTCAAGCCTCGCTTTCAGATCGCTCTACTACAGGGTAGTCTTCCCGGTCGCAATTGCAGACAGTTTTACCCCGGATGCCTACTAAGGCCCCGTACACACGAGAGGATCTATTCGCTGGAATTGATCTGCGGATCAGTTCCAGCGGATAGATCCGCTGGTGTGTACAACCCAGCGGATCTTTTTCCGCTGATTTTTTTCGGGCCGACCGATTTCCAGCAGATAAAAATTTCTTAGCATGCTATGAAATCTATCCGCTGGAATCAGCTTCAGCGGATCGATCCGGTGGTCTGTACAGACTCACCGGATCGATCCGTCCGATTCCCTCCCTCGCATGCGTCGTAATGATTCGACGCATGCGTGGGTATCCTTATATGACAGCGTCGCGCACGTCGCCGCGTCATCATCGCGGCAACGGCGCGACACGTCATCGCGATGGGATTTCGGCCCGGATTTCGATCTGATGGTGAGTACACTCCATCGGATCCAAATCCGTGGAAATCCTCGAGAGGATTTATCCGCGGATACGATCCGGCGGACCGTATCCGTGGATCAATCCTCTCGTCTGTACCCGGCATTAGATGTGCCTCTTTTAATCATCAACCATGTGAGTTGCTAAATGTTGTACCTTCATTAAAGTGGATGTAAAGCCACTCTCATCCTTTCTAATCTACTGCCATAGTGCTGATCTATAAGGATATAGATGCCTCCTACATGTATCCTCACCTGTCACATGTCTCCTCTCTGTCTGTTATAAGAACTGAAAAACTGCAGAGTCTGTGGGTGGATCTGTTGTCTGGAGCTCTGTGGGTGGAGTCATGATGTCAGTAGACTCCCCGCCCTCCTCTACACTTCCCTTGTCAACATGCACTAAACACAACACTAAATTCTGCTAGGATCACTTACATCCAGTCAAAATCCAGAAAAATAACCACATGATTTCAGAAAAGGAGTGGGAGTGGGAATTAAATAATGCCTGTCTCCAGGCTAGTGCATGAGATATGTAAATAACCTGTCACTCACAGCAAGGGGGGCGGAACGGACTAAGGATTTTCTCTGTAAGTCTGTTTTATTTCATTGAACAATAAAAGAGGATTGCTTAGAGCTGGATTAACTCTGTGTGGCGAGACTGGGTAAAGATGATAGGAAATCTTATACTGTACCTTGTGACATCAAAAAATAAATAAAAAAATTTGGGGTTTACATTCACTTTAAATGTAACTATATTACTACACTTAGAGGCGCCTCTCTTCTCTTTTTTATACTCTGGAGCTCCTGCTGGATTTTGCTTCTAATCCCCTTGTGGAGGCTTCCATGTGTGGATGGACATTTTATGGTTACACAAGCTGGTCACATTGCTATAATCTTTTTATATGGACTATAAACTGAAGGACTTATGAATACATGGTTGTCGAACGAATCATCTGAGTTTCCATTATTTCTTATGGGGAAATTTGCTTTAATATACAAGTGCTTTGGAATACAAGCATGTTTCTGGAACAAATTATGCTTGCAATCCAAGGTTTTACTGTATAACTAATTTTTGGGGTCTACGCGGAGTGACACCACATTTTATGCCACGTACACACGACCGCTTTTCATGTCATGGAAAAAAACAACGTTTTTTTCGACGTGATTCCTCTCAAGCCTGCCTTGCATACACACGATCGCGATAAAAAATGCTCGAGCAAACCGCGGTGATGTACAACGCGTATGACGGCACTATAAAGGGGAAGTTCCATTCGAATGGCACCACCCTTTGGGCTGATTATGCTTATTTCCCGTCTCATAACTTGCTTCTGAGCATGCGTGTTTTTTTCCCCCCATCGTTAAAGCCTACACATGACCATTTTTCACGATGAGAAAAAATAGAGCTTGTTCTAAATTTTTAATGGTCGAGAAAAATGCTCTGGAGCCTACACACGGACGTTTTTAACGACCAATTTAAAAAATGGAATTTTTCTCGTCATGAAAAACGGTCGTGTGTACACTTTTATTTGTTATGGCGCAGGTCAATTGAATATTGAAATATTCTTACAAAGTATTATTTTACTGAAGGATTAATTGCTGTTGATGTTGATAAACAAATAAAAAAATAAAAATAAAAAGTACAAAACATCTTTATAAAAAAATAAAACATCCAGACTCGATGGCCCACTTGTCTTTTTTCTGCCGTCCCTTTTCCATGTTTCTATACTACTTTGTAGGTTCCGGTTTTTGGCTATTTTGCGGCAATAACGGCTTTGTATTATCTTATTTTTATTTTTTGTAACACTTTTATTTGTTATAGCGCAGGTCAATTGAATATTGAAATAATCTTACAAAGTATTATTTTACTGAAAGATTAGTTGCTGTTGATGTTGATAAACAAATAAAAAAATTAAAATAAAAAGTACAAAACATCTTTATAAAAAATAAAGAAGAAAAAACAAAATAAAACATCCAGACTCGATGGACCACTTGTCTTTTTTCTGCCATCCCTTTTCCATGTTTCTATACTGAAGGAAATTTATAAATAGGGGGCGCTGATACTAATAAGAGATATATATATGAAGTGGCAGTAAAGTGCCTGTGCAAACTATAATACAAAAGGTCTTCTGAAAAGAACCTGTGAAAAATTATACTAATAAATCAGGGTATGAATACCTGTAATATATGTGCCAAAATACAAGTAGATAAAGTGCATGTGCAATTCATGAACCAGTGTAAATTGTGTATGAACCTTAAATATAAATCACACAAACCATTTAAACATCCGTCAACTACACGTTAAATAAATATATGGTAGGTTGACATATAAATGTGCTGAGTGCCCCCAATCAGAAAGGGGGGAAGAAACCTCAGTAAAAAATGGAAATAAAGATAAGCAATAAAAATAAAAATAAAAAATACTGAAAAAATTAATAATAAAATAAATAAAAATAAAAATAAAATAAGATACCAAACAATATGAGTGATTGTGAAATATTACACAAAAGTGTGAACTAGTGAATAATCACAAAAAAGAGTCCAAAATCAGAAATAATAAACGTCCATAAATTTCTTATTCTGTGCTGCTTGTGTGGTAAGTTGAGGAGAAGTGGGAATTACACCTTCACCAGTCCTATCACCCAAACGTGCATAAAGGATGGCCCCTTACCGCATGGAGTGGATCTTTTTAGCTAAAAAAAGATCGAGTAAGCTTTGCTGTCACCCAGGACAGATGGTGGATGGTTCTGAGGCGACACGCAGACCACGCACAGCTTCCTGTCCAGCTGGTTCTCGGCTTCTGCAAGGTGGAACGCACGCCGTAGAACTCCCCAGCGCGGACATCCCTCTCCACGGAAAAGGTCTTCAGGATTGCTATTTTTCTGACCAAGCCCAAAGCCTCAGTGCCGGGATGTGGGCACTTTTAAAGTAAGCCTCCATTCGTCACTTGCTTTGTTTTTAAATTATTTTAATAAAAGGTAATATACTATGGCGGTATCTTTCTGCTTTAATTTTATGATGTCCCACTAAGCTGACCCTTAGGAATCTCAGAACCATCCACCATCTGTCCTGGGTGACAGCAAAGCTTACTCGATCTTTTTTTAGCTAAAAAGATCCACTCCATGCGGTAAGGGGCCATCCTTTATGCACGTTTGGGTGATAGGACTGGTGAAGGTGTAATTCCCACTTCTCCTCAACTTACCACACAAGCAGCACAGAATAAGAAATTTATGGACGTTTATTATTTCTGATTTTGGACTCTTTTTTGTGATTATTCACTAGTTCACACTTTTGTGTAATATTTCACAATCACTCATATTGTTTGGTATCTTATTTTATTTTTATTTTTATTTTTATTTTAATTTATTTTATTATTAATTTTTTCAGTATTTTTTATTTTTATTTTTATTGCTTATCTTTATTTCCATTTTTTACTGAGGTTTCTTCCCCCCTTTCTGATTGGGGGCACTCAGCACATTTATATGTCAACCTACCATATATTTATTTAACGTGTAGTTGACGGATGTTTAAATGGTTTGTGTGATTTATATTTAAGGTTCATACACAATTTACACTGGTTCATGAATTGCACATGCACTTTATCTACTTGTATTTTGGCACATATATTACAGGTATTCATACCCTGATTTATTAGTATAATTTTTCACAGGTTCTTTTCAGAAGACCTTTTGTATTATAGTTTGCACAGGCACTTTACTGCCACTTCATATATATATCTCTTATTAGTATCAGCGCCCCCTATTTATAAATTTCCTTCCATATGTCCATTCTTATTTGAATTTATTCTTATTTGAATTGTTTGGGGAGCAGCTATTTTGTTTACATATTTTTTTAATATTTTTTGGCGCGAGATTTATTATCCCATGTTTCTATACTACTTTGTAGGTTCCGGTTTTTGGCTATTTTGCGGGTTTCATTGTTACTGGGACTACATAACTACATTCCACGTTAAAGCTTTACTTGGGTAAAATGAGCAAAAACAACATTCGTGCTATGTAAACAGTAACAGATGGCAAATGAGGTCTTCTATCGTGAACATCCACCGAGTACCACTGCCAAATCATTGGATTTTACGGCAAGTTACAAATGGAAATATTCTCTATGTGTGCACAGGGGTTTAGAATAGAAACCAGTCTGTGTCCAACATTGTTTAAAGGGCCAGTAAACATAAATGTCTGAGTTGGTTTATGAGTTTATGTGGGGAGGGCAGTGTTACCATCCATATCTGTTAACAAATGCATATGTTACAACTGAACTCCAGTATGATCTGTTGTCCTGGAGTCCAGTGGGAGTAAACAATGCCCTGTCTTTGGTGTCAGTGGAAGTAATAGTGTCCCATTGTTGTCAGTGGAAGTAATAGTGTCCCATCATTGTCAGTTGAAGGAATAGTGTCCCAATGTTGGGGTGAGTAGAAGTAATAGTGTTCCATCGTTGGTGTCAGTGGAAGTAATAGTGTCCTATCATTGGTGTCAGTGGGAGGAATAGTGTCCCATGGTTGGTGTCAGTGGAAGTAATAATGTCCCATTGTTGGTGTCAGTAAAAGGAATAATGTCCCATCGTTGGTATCAGTGGGAGTAATAGTGTCCCATCATTGGTGTCAGTGAAAGGAATAGTGTCCCATCGTTGGTGTCAGTGGAAGGAATAGTGTCCCATTGTTGATGTCAGTGGAAGTAATAGTGTCCCATTGTTGTCAGTGAAAGTAATAGTGTCCCATCATTGTCAGTTGAAGGAATAGTGTCCCAATGTTGGGGTGAGTAGAAGTAATAGTGTTCCATCGTTGGTGTCAGTGGAAGTAATAGTGTCCTATCATTGGTGTCAGTGGGAGGAATAGTGTCCCATGGTTGGTGTCAGTGGAAGTAATAATGTCCCATTGTTGGTGTCAGTAAAAGGAATAATGTCCCATCGTTGGTATCAGTGGGAGTAATAGTGACCCATCATTGGTGTCAGTGAAAGGAATAGTGTCCCATCGTTGGTGTCAGTGGAAGGAATAGTGTCCCATCATTGGTGTCAGTGGAAGGAATAGTGTCCTATCGTTGGTGTCAGTGGAAGGAATAGTGTCCCATTGTTGTCAGTGGAAGTAATAGTGTCCCATTGTTGTCAGTGGAAGGAATAGTCTTCCATCGTTGGTGTCAGTGGAAGGAATAGTGCTCCATCGTTGGTGTCAGTGAAATAAATAGTGTCCCATCGTTGTCAGTGGAAAGAATGGTCTTTCATCGTTGGTGTCAGTGGAAGGAATAGTGTCCCATCATTGGTGTCGGTGGAAGGAATAGTGTCCCATTGTTGTCAGTGGAAGTAATAGTGTCCCATTGTCAGTGGAAGGAATAGTGTTCCATCATTGGTGTCAGTGGAAGGAATAGTGTTCCATCATTGGTGTCAGTGGAAGGAATAGTGTCCCATCGTTGGTGTCATTGGAAGGAATGGTGTCTCATCGTTGGTGTCAGTGGAAGGAATAGTGTCCCATTGTTAGTGTCAGTGGAAGGAATAGTGTCCCATCGTTAGTGTCAGTGGAAGGAATAGTGTCCCATCGTTAGTGTCAGTGGAAGGAATAGTGTCCCATCGTTTGTGTCAGTGGAAGGAAGAAGTTTGGGTTTTGCAGTTTTGAAACAGGATTCGATGTATAACTATTTTTTTTTTTTTTTTACTTTAGGTAAAAACCTAACATTAGTTATTTACGGTATAACTAAAGGCAAAACTTTTTTGTTTTTCAGGTTTGAATGCAGAGGGATTAGAACACCTGTCTGTACTCATGTTAAAGAGATTCAACCTCTCTTGTTTGTCTTGTTAACTATTTGAACAAAAAAATCCCACATTTTAGGTTGTCACCAGAACAGGAATACATGGGAATGTTCAGATGGGGACACTAGTTCTGGTGGCAGCCAGAAATCCCCCACTTTTAAGGGATTTTTTCTTACATCCCATTTTGGCTATGGGACAGGAAGTAAGGAGAAATCTCCCCCAATGGGGCACCAACAAACCTGACAGGGGTTGTACAGAAGTTGATCGATGTATCGACTTCTGTAAAACCAGGGTGCCCATACATGGGTTGAATTTAGTTTCATATATGGCCAGCTTTAAGCCCAATACCTAACCTTAGGGGTGAAGTCCACTTAAACATCCCCCTACGGCAGGGGGATTTTGCTGATAGAATATGTAAAACATATAAGAATCTATGAGCTGATTCAAGGCTCTAAAATAATATCCCCTTTGCATGGACTGACCCTTTGTCCTTCTAACCCAATCCCAGCACTCAAAAAACAGTTACATGAGCATTCTATCCTCACGGTGTGTTTCCTGTATCTGCCACAACATACCCATTACCGTCATTGGGGACTACCTTTGCTTTGCTTGTAAATCCCCAAATTTTAAGCTAAATATCTAACCTTAGGGGGTCAGTCCACTCAAAGATGAGGATGGTGATGGATAATGAGGGATGAGGATGGATGGATGATGATGATGATTGGCCGTATCCTCCACTCCTCTTCTACTGTGTTCCTCTCTCCTCTTCTGCTGTGTTCCTCCTCTCCTCTTCTGCTGTGTTCCTCTCTCATCTTCTGCTGTGTTCCTCTATCCTCTTCTGCTGTGTTCCTCTCTCCTCTTCTGCTGTGTTCCTCTATCCTCTTCTGCTGTGTTCCTCCTCTCCTCTTCTGCTGTGTTCCTCCTCTCCTCTTCTGCTGTGTTCCTCCTCTCCTCTTCTGCTGTGTTCCTCTCTCCTCTTCTGCTGTGTTCCTCTCTCCTGTTCTGCTCTGTCCCTCTCTCTTCTTCTGCTGTGTTCCTCTCTCCTCTTCTGCTGTGTTCCTCTATCCTCTTCTGCTGTGTTCCTCCTCTCCAATTCTGCTGTGTTCCTCTCTCCTCTTCTGCTGTGTTCCTCTCTCCTCTTCTGCTGTGTTTCTCTCTCCTCTTCTGCTGTGTTCCTCTCTCCTCTTCTGCTGTGTTCCTCTCTCCTCTTCTGCTGTGTTTCTCTCTCCTCTTCTGCTGTGTTTCTCTCTCCTCTTCTGCTGTGTTTCTCTCTCCTCTTCTGCTGTGTTCCTCTCTCCTCTTCTGCTGTGTTTCTCTCTCCTCTTCTGCTGTGTTTCTCTCTCCTCTTCTGCTGTGTTCCTCTCTCCTCTTCTGCTGTGTTCCTCTCTCCTCTTCTGCTGTGTTTCTCTCTCCTCTTCTGCTGTGTTCCTCTATCCTCTTCTGCTGTGTTCCTCTCTCCTCTTCTGCTGTGTTCCTCTCTCCTCTTCTGCTGTGTTCCTCTATCCTCTTCTGCTGTGTTCTTCCTCTCCTCTTCTGCTGTGTTCCTCTCTCCTCTTCTGCTGTGTTCCTCTCTCCTCTTCTGCTGTGTTCTTCCTCTCCTCTTCTGCTGTGTTCTTCCTCTCCTCTTCTGCCGTGTTCCTCTCTCCTCTTCTGCCGTGTTCCTCTCTCCTCTTCTGCCGTGTTCCTCTCTCCTCTTCTGCCGTGTTCCTCTCTCCTCTTCTGCCGTGTTCCTCTCTCCTCTTCTGCTGTGTTCCTCCTCTCCAATTCTGCTGTGTTCCTCTCTCCTCTTCTGCTGTGTTCCTCTCTCCTCTTCTGCTGTGTTTCTCTCTCCTCTTCTGCTGTGTTCCTCTCTCCTCTTCTGCTGTGTTCCTCTCTCCTCTTCTGCTGTGTTTCTCTCTCCTCTTCTGCTGTGTTTCTCTCTCCTCTTCTGCTGTGTTTCTCTCTCCTCTTCTGCTGTGTTCCTCTCTCCTCTTCTGCTGTGTTTCTCTCTCCTCTTCTGCTGTGTTTCTCTCTCCTCTTCTGCTGTGTTCCTCTCTCCTCTTCTGCTGTGTTCCTCTCTCCTCTTCTGCTGTGTTTCTCTCTCCTCTTCTGCTGTGTTCCTCTATCCTCTTCTGCTGTGTTCCTCTCTCCTCTTCTGCTGTGTTCCTCTCTCCTCTTCTGCTGTGTTCCTCTATCCTCTTCTGCTGTGTTCTTCCTCTCCTCTTCTGCTGTGTTCCTCTCTCCTCTTCTGCTGTGTTCCTCTCTCCTCTTCTGCCGTGTTCCTCTCTCCTCTTCTGCCGTGTTCCTCTCTCCTCTTCTGCCGTGTTCCTCTCTCCTCTTCTGCCGTGTTCCTCTCTCCTCTTCTGCCGTGTTCCTCTCTCCTCTTCTGCCGTGTTCCTCTCTCCTCTTCTGCCGTGTTCCTCTCTCCTCTTCTGCCGTGTTCCTCTCTCCTCTTCTGCCGTGTTCTTCCTCTCCTCTTCTGCTGTGTTCCTCTCTCCTCTTCTGC
The DNA here is from genome assembly GCF_905171775.1 of Rana temporaria. Classification (NCBI taxonomy): domain Eukaryota; kingdom Metazoa; phylum Chordata; class Amphibia; order Anura; family Ranidae; genus Rana; species Rana temporaria. The sequence goes on along the minus strand of NC_053492.1, from coordinate 461,585,947 downwards.
TGTGTTCCTCTCTCCTCTTCTGCTGTGTTCCTCTATCCTCTTCTGCTGTGTTCCTCTCTCCTCTTCTGCTGTGTTCTTCCTCTCCTCTTCTGCTGTGTTCCTCTCTCCTCTTCTGCTGTGTTCCTCCTCTCCTCTTCTGCTGTGTCCTCCGAGCAAGCAGTGGGTCTGGCTCCAGCGTGTCTCCTCTTCCACAGCGCTAGGCATCCAATAGGATCGCCTAGCACTTTGAACTATCAGGCAGGCCAGGTTTTACTGGCCTGCCTCCTGATTGACAGGGAGTAACTGAAGTGTGAAAATAGCAAAAATGTATTCGCTATGGTCACACAATTGGGTGGGATCAGGGGTCTAATCTGGTGCTTCAAAGCCTCTGGTCAGTCCAGTCAAAGATGATGATGATGATGATGGATTAAAAGAGATAATAATGGCTGATGATGCATGGATGATGATGATGATGGATGATGACAACATTGTATGGAGAATGCATTTGGAACATCTAAATTCCCAAGTTGACAACAGGACCAAAGCCAGAACCTATGGCAAGGAGATCTTGCTAATAGAATATACAAAGCATATTGGAAGCCATGGGTGGATTCGGACCAACAGGCTGCAAAATAATATCCCTTGGACCGACCCTTTAAACCTCTAATCCTTGACCCCACCCAGTCCTTAGCAATCAATGAACCTCTACATGAACATTCTTATCTTACTTCCAATGGTCTCACATGGGGATCTCTTAGAGCTGAAAACAAGTGATAATCATCTGGAGAAGCAAGAGTTACAAAGTATTTTTTGCAGTGGAATTACATCACATTAAATGCCTGGAGGAAAAATCGGAAGTATGGTGCATTAAACCATGAACAGCAATACTAACATTTTCTATATAGTTTTGTGATTGACGATTTTATTGTTCCATTCCGAAATTGTTATTTACGTGTGCAAAAAAAAAAAATAATAATTACAGTGCATCTAAAAAAATAACATAATACCCAGTAGCAGAAGCTATCTATTGGTGTGTGTATTATCTGGAAATGTGAAATGCTTTAAAGCCTGCAGCCGGGAATATGCCTGGGGTTCTAAACGTTTGCAAAGGTCATAAAGTCATTGGCTTGAACTCCTGCTAGGGGAACTCATTTATGACTAATTCATATTAGCTGTTAACCTCTCATTGCAACCTTAAGACCTGCAGTTCAGAACACATAAAGAATAGCATTCAAGGGTGTCCTTTCCTATCACATCACCTATAATAAAGGGCTGTACTGACTTCACTTCGATTTAAACAGATTTAAACATTAAACATGTTCATTGAAGCATAATAATACTAAGCTTTTCAATAAGCATTTTAAATAATTGCATACATTAGATGACTTTAGTATTACTAATCTTTTTGTATTTATTTATTATTTCTTTATATAATATATTTATTTATACATTTCCAGTTTTACACAAGTGTACAAATATACATAACATAAAAGAACAAAAGACAACAATAAATCCATTACCAAAGTTTATATTAATTCATACTTATTAATCTTGAATTAAGTCTATGAAATGTCTAAGGCCTAGTACACACGAGAGGATTTATCCGCGGATACGGTCCACCGGACCGTTTCCGCGGATAAATCCTCTCGAGGATTTGCGAGGATTTTGATCCGATGGAGTGTACTCACCATCGGATCGAAATCCGCGCCGAAATCCCATGGCGATGACGTGTCGCGCCGTCGTGCGCGACGCTGTCATATAAGGAATTCCGCGCATGCGTCGAATCATTACGACGCATGCGGGGGATTCATTCGGACGGATTGATCCGGTGAGTCTGTACAGACCAGCGGATCAATCCGTTGGGATGGATTCAAGCGGATAGATTTGAAAGCATGTCTTCAAATTTTTATCCGCTTGAAATCCATCCCAGGGGATAAAAATCAGCGGAAACAGATCCGCTGGATTGTACACACCAGGGGATCTATCCGCTGGAGCCGGTCCGCGGATCAATTCCAGCGGATGGATCCTCTCGTGTGTACGGGGCCTTATGCTGCGTACACACCATCACTTTATGTGATGAAAAAAAAACGACATTTTCAAAAACGTCATTTTAAAACGTCACAAAAAATGTTGTTTTTTTTTCATCAAAAAGGTTTTCTCAAATCAATAAATATCTGTCCAAAATCCCGAAATTATTGTCCGGACTCATACAAACTAATTAACATAAATCCAAGAAACCACAACCCCCACCCATCCCTGAGAATTTTTTTTTTTATATTTATGATTATTTAGTTGTGTATTTAACTTTACATTTATTTATTCAATTATTAGTATTATAAGTAGTAGTACAGTAGTAGTACTACTACTAGTACTACTACTTATAATTATAATAATACTAATAATATTACTACTGTATTCGTGGGCGTCCGCTCCATAGGGCAAGGGGGGGGCAATTGACCCCCCCCTGGAAAATCGAGGTGTTGAAAAGTGAAGACACCCCTCCGCGACTGAAGCAGTGACAAGCAGGTTAGAACAGGGAGATAGAGGCGAGCTGCTGGCCATGACGTTGCAAGGGGGGGTGGTCTGGTGCGGGTTGACACCACTGCACCTGACCAACCATCCCCTTCACTCATGGCCACGGGCTGTCTGAGCAGTCCCGGGCCGGATGTCACACAGGCACAGTGAGCAGAGTGAAGGGAAGGGAGGGAACCTGCTGTGCCTGTGCCATGCTGATGGTTGATCTGAGGTACTGAATGGGATGGGGGAGGGGGGGTCCGTCTGTGCTGAAGGGGAGGGTTTGTGCTGAATGGGGCGTCCATCTGTGCTGAGGAGGGTCTGTACTTAAGGGAGGTATGTGCTAAAGGGGGTTCATCTGTGCTGAAGGGGGGGTCTGTTCGGAATGGGGGGGTCTGTGCTGAAGGGGGGTCTATCTGCTGAAGGGGGAGTCTGTGCTGAAGGGGGGTCCATCTGTGCTGAAGGGGGGTCTCTACATTCTCAAGACTATATTTATATGGGCATGGAGTGAAGCTGAATTATCTCAAGAGCTATTTCACACTGCCAGCTCCCCGCGTTATCGGTAAAGTCGCGCAAAAAATCAGCGCTTTACCATCGTTTTAGCTATTCAGCCGATAGCGGGGCGCTTTTACCCCCACTAGCATTTGAAGAAAGGACTAAATGCGACTGTGTATCGCCGCTCCCGAAGCCCCCCCCCCCCCCCCCTGAAAAAATTTCAGCGGATGCCCATGACTGTATTAACACCCTAACAAAAAATAAATAATAAATAACCCTAACCCCAACCTAACCTTAAAGGGGTAGTAATGGTAAAAAAATGTTTCCCTAAATAGCTTCATTTACCTTATTGCAGTCCTCCTTTACTTACCTCATCCTTTCATTTTGCTTTTAAATATCCTTATTTCTTCTGAGAAATTCTCACTTCCTGTTCTTCTGTCTGTAACTTCACACAGTAATGCGAGGCTTTCTCCCTGGTGTGGAGAAAGCCTCTTGAGGGGGGTGGGGGCGAGCAGGAGTGTCAGGACACTCTCTACTTTGCAGATAGAGAAAGGAGCGGTGTGTTAGTGGGCGTCCTGACACTCCTGCTCGCCCCCTCCCCCCTCAGGAGGCTTTCTCCACACCAGGGAGAAAGCCTCGCATTACTGTGTGGAGTTACAGACAGAAGAACAGGAAGTGAGGATTTCTCAGAAGAAATAAGGACATTTAAAAGCAAAATGGAAGGATGAGGTAAGTGAAGGAGGACTGCACTAAGGTAAAGGAAGCTATTTAGGGAAAACATTGTTTTACCTTTACAACCCCTTTAACTCTAAAGCCCCGTACACACGATTGAATTTTCCGTCGGAAAAATCTTGGATGGTTTTTCCGATGGAATTCCGCTCAAGCTTGGCTTGCATACACACGGTCACACAAAAGTTCTCTGAACTTTCAGCCGTCAAGAACGCGGTGACGTACAACACTACAACTAGCCGAGAAAATGAAGTTCAATGCTTCCGAGCATGTGTCGAATTGTTTCCGAGCATGCCTCGGAATTTTGCGCATTCTTATTCCTACAGACGATCGAATTTTCCGGCTGAAAATTTGAGAACCAGCTCTCAATCTTTTGTTGGCGGAAATTCTGACAGCAAAAGTCCGATGGAGCCTACACAAGGTCGGAATTTCCGTCCAAAAGCTCACATCAGATTTTTGCTGTCGGAATTACCCTAACGAAAAATAATAATAATAAATTAATAATAATAATTAAAAATAAAAGCTGAAGGAAATGCTAAAAAAAGTGAAAAACCTAGCAACAAAGGGTGCAACAGATGATAGTTCTCTCTTTCCAAAGCGAGCAAAGTCCTTTCTTGTATAAGAGAGGAATGGATTCCAGAGAGAGAGATATAACTTTGCCCCCCCCCCCTGTACAAATCATTAGTAAGACCTCATCTGGAATATACAGACAGTTTTGGGCCCCAGTTCTCAAAAAGGATATCGGGGAACTGGAGAAAGTGCAGAGAAGGGCAACCAAACTGATAAGAGGAATGGAGGAGCTCAGCTATGAGGAAAGATTAGAGGAACTGAATTTATTCTCTCTGGAGAAGAGGAGAATAAGGGGGGATATGATCAACATGTACAAATATATAAGGGGTCCATATAGTGAACTTGGTGTTGAGTTATTTACTTTACGAACATCACAGAGGACAAGGGGGCACTCTTTGGGGCAGATCCACAAAAGTATTACGCTGGCGTATCTCTTGATACACCACGTAATTTCAAATTTTGCGCGCCGTATCTTTGTTTTGTATCTTCAAAACAAGATACGACGACATCTCGGCTAGATCCGACAGGCGTATGTCTTAGTTTTTTAAATTTTTCGGCGGCCGCTAGGTGGCGTTTCCGTCTAATTCCGCGTCGAGTATGCAAATTAGCTATTTACGGCGATCCACGAACGTACGTCCGGCCGGCGCATTTTTTTTTTTACGTCGTTTGCGTTCTGCTTTTTCCGGCGTATAGTTAAAGCTGCTGTTATGAGGCGTACTCAATGTTAAGTATGGCTGTCGTTCCCGCGTAGAAATTTGAAATTTTTACGTTGTTTGCGTAAGTCGTTCGCGAATAGGGATTTGCGTAGAATGACGTCACCGTCGGAAGCATTGGCTTGTTCCGGGTTAATTTCGAGCATGCGCACTGGGATACCCCCACGGACGGCGCATGAGCAGTTAAAAAAAACGTTGTTTACATCGGGTCACGACGTATTTACATAAAACACGCCCCCATCACAGAGATTTGAATGGCGCGCCATTACGCCGCCAAAGATACACTACGCCGCCGCGGATTCTTTGTGAATTAAAAAAAATAATAATAAGTTACGGCGGCGTAGTGTATCTTAGATACGCTACGCCCGGTGCATAAATGCGCCGCTGTACGAGGATCTGCACCTTTAAGTCTAGAGAAAAAGAGATTTCACCTCCAAATACGGAAAGGTTTCTTCACAGTAGAGCTGTGAAAATGTGGATTAGACTCCCTCCAGAGGTGGTTCTGGCCAGCTCAGTAGATTGCTTTAAGAAAGGTCTGGATTCTTTCCCAAATGTACACAATATAACTGGGTACTGACAATTATAGGTAAAGTGGATCCGGGGAAAATCCGATTTCCTCTCGGGGGATCAGGAAGGAATTTTTTCCTGTAGAAAATTGGATCATGCTCTGCTGGGTTTTTTGCCTTCCTCTGGATCAACTGTGGGTGTGGAATTTCTTTTTCTGGAATTGGGTATATGGGATTGTATGATATTTTAGTTTTTTTATGGTTGAACTAGATAGACTTTTGTCAACCTGACAAATGTAACTCGATTGAGCATGCATGGATTTTTGACCGATGGACTTCTACACAGACGATCGTTTTTTTTCTATCGGTTTATTATCCATAGGAAAAAATTAAAACAGGTTCTATTTTTTGGGGGCCCACACATGATCGGTTTTACCGATGAAAACGGTCCATCGGTCTGTTTTCAATCTGACAAACCGATCGTGTGTACAGGGCTTAAGTCTCAGGTTTGAATGCAGCCTCAGGCACCTAGATGATTGGATTTGCTAGGCAGCGAGTTAGCCATGGTCTAAAAGTGGGTAGATGTTTACCCATCAGCAGAGGTATGGTGGAGAAGCAGTGGGACTTCTTCTAAAAAATGTTTCTCAGGCTCAAAATAGAAAACCTCTTTTAAAGTTTATCTTCCATCTTTCCATTTTCCATTCTTCCCAAGTTAGAAATACCCTTAAAAAAAACATTTGAACCTTAATTATCCCCTTTATTAATCATCTCTTTTAGAACAGTAGATGTCAAGGCGCTTCAGAGTAGTTAAAGCAGATCTTCATCTCTCCATTGTTGCCTGCCTCCCGATCATACCGAAGCTTGCTTGTGTATAATAGGATCTGAATAAATAACATGCCAGATTCTCTGAATTATATTCTTAATCATGCCTGCCTTTGGAGAAGATTCAAAATACAAAGCTCAAAGAATTACGTATCCTATTTATGCCTCTTCAGTTATTTCTTCTCATCAATAGCACTTTACAATCCTCCCAAGAAACTTGAATAAAAGCTGTCAGTGCCATGAAGTGTTTATCATTCCTTCTCATAAATAAATGCCAATGGAAACGTTCTGTTCTAAATTAAAGAGTACAGCACATAAGATACAACAGTGACTCATTGTGTTTTTACAGAGTGACATTATTTTTCGTCTTTTTAAGTGGGGTCTACCTTTTAAATACAAACTTACTGTTGAATGATTCAGGCCCAGCTTGTAGGCAAGTGCGGTCTGCCCTCCCATCTGTAGGTGGCGCTGGGTCACAGCGGCAATAAAGAAGGGGAAGGAAGGTGAAAGGAACTTTGGGCCAGATTCACATAGAAGAGCGGCGGCGTAACGTATCGTAGATACGTTACACCGCCGCAATTTTTTATCGCAAGTGCCTGATTCACCAAGCACTTGCGATGAAAACCTACGCCGGCGGCCTCCGGCGTAAGGCGGGCCAATTTAAATGGGCGTGTGCCATTTAAATTAGGCGCACTCCCGCACCGGACCTACCGCGCATGCTCTGTTTCCGAACTCCCGCCGTGCATTGCGCGCCGTGACGTCATTTTTTCGAACGGCGACGCACGTAGTGTAATTATGTATTCCCGAACGGCTTGCGTAAACGACGTTGATTTTTAAATTTCGACGCGGGAACGACGGCCATACTTTAGCCAGCAATACGCTTGCTGACTAAAGTTAGGGCACCTAAAACGACGACTAACTTTGCGACGGGAAACTAGACTAGCGGCGACGTAGCGAACGCGAAAATCCGTCGTGAATCGCCGTAACTCCTAATTTGCATACCCGACGCTGGTTTACGACGCAAACTCCCCCCAGCGGCGGCCGCGGTACTGCATCCTAAGATCCGACAGTGTAAAACAATTACACCTGTCGGATCTTAGGCCCCATACTCACGAGCAAACATGTCTGCTGAAACTGGCCCGCAGGCCAGTTTCAGCAGACATGTTTGGTCGTGTGTGGGCGCGAGCGGGCCGAATTCCAGCAAACATTTGCCCGCCGGGCCTTTTCCCAGCGGACAAATATTCCTGGACTTGTTTTAAAACAGTCCGCTGGAATCCTGCCCGCTCGGACATGTACGGTCGTCAGTACAGACCTACCGTACATGTCCAGGCGCCCGCCGTCCCTCGCATGCGTCGAATGACTTTGACGCATGCGTGGAAGCATTTTAAAGGCGGGCCGCCCACGTCGCCGCGTCATTGTCGCGGCGACACCGCGTCATCGACGCGGCGACACCGCGGACACGCCCCGCGTATTGTTTACGCGCGGACTTCTGTACGATGGTGTGTACAACCATCGTACAGAAGCCCTCTGGCAGACATGTATGGTGAAAACGGTCCGACGGACCGCTTTCACCATACATGTTTGGTCGTGAGTACCCGGCCTTAGGGATATCTATGCGTAACTGATTCTATGAATCAGCCGCATAGATAGAAACAGAGATACGACGGCGTATCAGGAGATACGCTGTCGTATCTCCTTCGTGAATCTGGCCCTTGGTTCCTCTGAAACTTCCTGCCTTAAACGGGGAAACTTCTGCCATCTTGGGTCAGGGCAGTGTCAATTTAAGACACTGGCTCCTGGGCTTGGTACTCATTTTTGCGGGTGTTGAGTGTAGGGACAGGTTCCCCATCTGTCAGGGAAAGTATTGAGAGCTAGGGAGAGGTTCCGGAGACATGTGCAATTCATTTCATTCCAAATTAGTTTCTTAACAAATTTCAACAAACTTGTTAATTCAGAATCGTCTGAATTAACGAAAACCTGTTTAACATTTTTTTTACGAAAAATTTGAATATTCGAAAAATTCATAAATTCGTAAATTAGCTAATTTGAAAATTCAAAAACCCGAAAATTTTAAAATCTGAAATAACAACTACTGTATTTATTGACGTATAACACTCACTTTTTTACCCTGAAAATAGAGGGTAAACTGTGCCTGCGTGTTATACGTAGGGGGCTGTGGAAAGTTCTTTCCTGAAACTTCCCTCTTAATGTTATGGTGCGTGTTATACGCCTGTGCGTGTTATACACCGATAAATATGGTAACTAATAATAACTTAAAGGGGTTGTAAAGGTTCGTTTTTTATTTTCTAAATACCGTATTTGCCGGCGTATAAGACGACCCCCTAACATGCTGCTAAAAACGGTGGTTTTGTAGTCTACTCACCGTATTAGACGACCCCCTTGTGTGGAAGTAATGAAGAAGCCGCAGCCCGCCGGGTGCTCTGTACAGCTGTATTTAGTTTGTATATGCGCGCCGCGCTCAGCCAATCCCGATGCACTGTTTTAATTAAATGAAGAAGCCGCAGCCCGCCGGGTGCTCTGTACGGATGTATGTAGTTTGTATATGCGCGCTCAGCCAATCCCGATGCACTGTGTTGATGACAGAGCATGCTAAGCCTGCTCGGATTGGATAACAACCTCTGCCAATCCGAGCAGGCTACATTTATGGCTACATTTTGACAGAGGTCGTTACTCCAATCCGAGCAGGCTTAGCATGTTCTGTCATCACACAGTGCATCGGGATTGGCTAAGCGGCGCATATACAGAATACATGCAGCCATACAGAGCACCCGGCAGCTGATATCGATCGAGCAGCTGCTATACCCGGCGTATAAGACGACCCCCGGATTTTGGCTGTGTAATTCCGGTGTAAAAAGTCGTCTTATACGCCGGAAAATACGGTAGGTTCCTTTAAGCTAGTGCATTGTTGGTTCACTTACCTTTTCCTTCCATTCCCCTTCTAAATTTTTTTTTCTTTGTCTGGATTTCTCACTTCCTGTTTCTCCTCAGTAAACTTGCCCCCATCATCTATGGGGGTTAGTCAGCCAGAACAGTTTACTGAGGAGGAACAGGAAGTGAGAAATTCAGACAAAGAAAACAAAGAAAAAAAACACTGAGGCCCCATACACACGATAGAATCCATCCGCAGATAAATCCCAGCAAATGGGTTTCTGCGGATAGATCCTATGGTGTGTACACGCCAGCGGATCTGTTTCCGCGGATATTTCTCCCCTGGGATGGATTCCAGCAGATCGGATATTTGCTGACATGCACAACAAATCCATCTGCTGGAATCCATTCCAACGGATGGATCCGCTCGTCTGTACAGACTCACCGGATCCATCCGTCCAAAGGGATTCCCCGCACGCGTCGTAATGATTTGACGCATGCGTGGAATTCCTTATATGACAGCGTCGCGCCCGTCGCCGCGTCATAATCACGGCGACGGCGCGACACGTCATCGCCAGAGGATTTCCGCGCGGATTTCAATGCGATGGTGTGTACACTCCATCGCATCGAAATCTGCGGAAATCTTTGAGAGGATTTGTCCGTGGAAACGGTCCGCTGGACCGTATCCGCGGATAAATTCTCTCGTGTGTATGGGGCCTTAGAAGGGAAATCGAAGGAAAAGGTAAGTGAACCAACAATGCACTAGCTTAAAGGAACCTATTTAGAAAATAAAAAAACGAACCTTTACAACCCCTTTAACTATTACTAACTATTAAATTATAGGTATTGGAATTTCCTTTTAAATTTGACTGTTATGCCGCGCACACACGGTCGGACTTTAGACCGGGCAAAACTAGAGAACCTGCTATATATCTAAAGTCCATGGGAAATTCCGATGGAAAAAGTCTGATGCGGCATACACACGGTCAGAATATCCGATGGAAAGCTCCCATCTGACTTTTTCCATCGCAAATTCTGACTGTGTGTACGCGGCATTAGCGAACGTAACAAATACGAATTTATCTAAAGTTACTAATTATCCGAAATAACGAATGCCATATCTAAACGTATAGGGCCAGATTCACAAAGAATTGCCCTGGCGCAGCGTATCAGAGATACGCTACGTCGCCGTATCTTACCTGGCGGAATTTCGAATCCAGGAAGATTTCACGCCGTAAGTTACGGCGGCATAGTGTATTTCTCGGTGCGTATTTCAAATTGGGCGGGTTGGGGGCGTGATTCATTTAAATGAAGCGCGTCCCCGCGCCGATTGAAATGCGCATGCTCCGTTTTGAAATTTCCCGCCGTGCTTTGCGCGAAATGACGTCGCAGCGACGTCATTTTTTGAACGTAGACGTGAGCTATGTTCTTTCCTATTCACGGACGACTTACGCAAAAAAAATAATTCAAAATTCAATGCGGGAACGACGGCCATACTTTAACATGGCAAGTCTATCTATACGCCACAAAATAGCAGCTTTAACTATACGCCGGGAAAAGCCGACTAGCGACGACGTAAGAGAATGTGACGGCCGCTCGTACCTTCGTGGATCGACGGAAAAAGCTAATTAGCATACCGACGCGGAAAACGATGCAAACTCCACCCAGCAGGCGCTGAAGTATTGCACTTACGATCCGAAGGCGTACGAAGCCGTACGCCTGTCGGATCGAAGCCAGAAGCCGCCGTATATTGGTTTGAGGATTCAAACTAAAGATACGACGCGGAAAATTTGAAAGTACCTTGTGTATCAGTAGATACGCCGGCGTACTCTCACTGTGAATCTGGCCCATGGAACCTAACGAATTAATAATAATAAATAACAATAATAATAATAATAAAAACATATTATTATTATTTATTAATTAGTCCTGTTCCATTTGTTTAGATGTGGATAATTCGTAACTTTGGATAAATTTGAATTAATTACGCTCACTAACAGTCAAATTTGAAAGGAAATTCCAATACCTATAATTTATTAGTTAGTTATTATTAGTTACTTAGTTATTCTTTAGAATTTTCGTATTTACTTTCTTATTTTCGGATTTTCAAATTTAAGAATTTTCTAATTAATGAATTTATGATTTTACAAATTTTCTAATTTACGAATTACGATCATAATGAATGGCACTAGAAAAAAAATATGAAACGAAAATGAAAATGAACAATTTTTTCGGCAATGCAAAAGTCTACAAATTACAAAAATATAAAAATTGTGAAAAGTCCAAATCATAAATTGGAAAGCAAAAAACAGGAAAGAAAAAGGATCCCAGTGCAATCACGATGGTAGTGAATAACACAACTAAAAGAGGAGGTTGCGCTTACCAGAGCATGTGGACTGAGATACCGTAGCGCTGAGTCAGCCACGCTTGCATGAATCAGAAGTATGGTGCTTGGAGGGCAATTCAGAAGGTCTCACATCTCGATGTCATGATAGGGTCACCTCTCACTTCCACATGTGTATTCATTAATGACTCGCTGGGCCTATCTTAATTTAGGGGCCTGGAGCTACAGCTTCAGTAGCTATGTATAGGAAGTCCGCAACGTCTACGCCATCCTGCCTCCACCTCGTCCGTCAGTGACGAGGAGGAGACAGAGCTTTGTTACAGTGGACGGCGTGGACGGCGTGGACGGCGTGAACTTCCTATACACACAGCCCTGCTGTGAATCAGAGGGGACAATGTACAGCGTAATATGTCTTTCCTTCCCTCCTCATCAATACTAATAAGGTACATGGGCACAGTGAGGCTGCTTATGGGCACAGTGAGGCTGCTTATGGGCACAGTGAGGCTGCTTATGGGCACAGTGAGGCTGAAAATGGGCACAGTAAGGCTAAAAATGGGCACAGTGAGGCTAAAAATGGACATTGTTGACCCTCTTTTCTGCTTACAGTAGCTGCTGGATTCTCACCCTAGGCTTATACTCGAGTCAATACGTTTTTAAATTTTTTTGTGTTAAAATTAGGGTCGGCTCATACTATAGTATACAGTATTTATTTGTACTCCTTTACTACTTTTACTTACGTATTTATCTTTACTGTATTCCAAAGGCTGTTTTTTTGTTTTGTTTTGTTTTTTGAACGTGTGACTAGCAGCAGAAGACTAGAAGCTCCTCCTGCCACTGTTTCCCTGCAGACAGGCTGGGAGAGAGCTGGGTCATGTGACAGCTGTATATCGATTAGAAAAAAGGTACTTAGATATTTGTTTATTAAAATAATTACAGTGCCCTCATCCACATACAGAAAGAGAAGGGATAATATAAATTAAACAGTGTGGCCCAGATTCACAAAAGAGATACGACGGCGCATCTCCAGATACGCCGTCGTATCTCTGCCTAGCGCCGTCGTATCTATGCGACTGATTCATAGAATCAGTTACGCATAGATATTCAGTAGATCCGACAGGCGTAAGTCTCTTACGCCGTCGGATCTTAACTGCAATTTTTTTTTGCCCGCTAGGTGGCGCTTCCGTCGATTTCCCAGTCGAGTATGCAAATTAGCTAGATACGCGAATTCCCGAACGTACACGCGGCCGACGCAGTAAAGTTACGACGTTTACGTTAGGCTTTTCCCGGCGTAAAGTTGCCCCAGGGTCTATGAGGCTCAGTCAATGTTAAGTATGGCCGTCGTTCCCGCGTCGAAAATTTAAAAAATTACGTTGTTTGCGTAAGTCGTCCGTGAATGGTGCTGGACGTAATTTACGTCCGCGTCAAAACCAATGACGTCCTTGCGACGTCATTTAGAGCAATGCACGCTGGGATATTTTAGGGACGGTGCATGCACTGTTCGTTCGGTGCGGGGACGTGCATCATTTAAATGATACACGCCCCCTACCCGCCGAATTTGAATTCCGCCGGGTGATTTACGTTACGCCGCTGCAACTTTACACGCAAGTGCTTTGTGAATAAAGCACTTGCCTGAAAAACTTGCGGCGGCGTAACATAAATGAGATACGTTACGCCGGCACAGAGATACGCCGATCTCTGTGAATCTGGGCCTGTGTGTTTAGTATCACTTTAACCCCCCTGGCGGTATTCCGGAGCGTGACTCGGGGTGGATTTTTTGTGCTAAAATCGGTAACCCCGAGTCACGCTCGGGGTAGCTATGCAGAGCCTGCAGCGCGCGCTGGCTTACCTTGTTCCTGGATCCAGCGATGCCACCGCGCTGTGTGAGCGAGCTGGACCTCGCACGATTCACACAGTGTCCTCCTGTGCCGCCGATCTCCGTTCCCTGCGACGTTATGACGCACGGGGGCGGAGATCGGCGCCAAATTCAAAATGGTAAACAAACAATATACATACAGTATACTGTAATCTTATAGATTACAGTACTGTATGTAAAAAATACACACCCCCCTTGTCCCTAGTGGTCTGCCCAGTGTCCTACATGTACTTTTATATAATAAAAAACGGTTCTTTCTCCCTGCAAACTGTAGATTGTCCATAGCAACCAAAAGTGTTCCTTTATGTCAAAAATGGTTTTAGATCAGCTAGAAAACAGCGATAAAAAATTATAATCTCTTGCAGAATTGTGCGATAGCGATTTGTGGGGAAATTCGTCATAAAAAAATAAAAGTAATGACAGCGACAATTCTGCAACTGAGCAAATTTCAGTGATTTTGAGTTGATTACATTATTGAATAATTTTTATTATAATTATATTATTATTTGTTATAATTATTTATAATTATTTATTATATTATAATTTATAATTTTGTTTTTAAAAAAATGTCATACCCGGGATGCCTACTAGACTCTTGTTTGGACAGATTTAAGTGAGTTATTCCTAAGAAATACAGGCCTACAGTATAAAACGCCAAATTTCCTTGCAAATAATGGTACCGCTTTCAGCATCTTTTTTCTGAAAGAATCATACCGCCAGGGAGGTTAAGCAAATGATTTTACAAGAACAAAAATCATTGTAGCAGTGGAGTTATTTAAACCAATACATTATAATTCAGAGACTCAACCCAATGCCAGATACAGTCAAATATAAAGAATCCTGGTTACTCGATATGTTTTCTTATCTTCCTAAATGTTTCATTAGTATTGCTGTGCCATAAGCTGTAAAGCAATAACTGCCTAGAAAGCCGTCCAATTAGAGGGAGAGCTGTGACAGGACATCACAAAGTGGCAAAGTCTATGGATTACCCGGTGACAGGAAGTGATTTATAGACGCAATTCACTTTCAGATGCCATCAGGCACCCTCTAATTGCAACAGTCTCATTCAGCTGCTGAAGCAGTACGTCTCTTAGTCTAAAATACATAACACGTTCACCTTTAAATACAGTGCCATGGTACTTTTATAGGCCACTCGGCTCAGGCCATTTATATTTTTCTTTACATAAATGGGATTTGGTGCCATCTAGCATGGGAATTCAAGCTAGATGGCAATAATACAGACTTGACAAGACAATATATGAGCTGCTGATTTTGTTTTTGCAGGTGCAAATTTCGTTTTTTTTCCTTGTGCTGCCTTCGCCTGCTTACCCTCGCTTTACTGCTTAGTGAGTTACTGATACTCATCTGTAACAAGCATGCATCCAGAATATTCAATACCCAATCACCCAGGCACCCAACATTCACACGCAGGTTTACTACGTTTACTACGACCAGGTAGTCATCACGTGAACCAAAACTACTGTCCCCATTGAAGGATTTTCTCTTTATTTCTGATCTGGCAAGAACCCACATTCGGGATTTCCTACACTTCTACTGTCGGTGATAACAATAAAAAGGACAAATATAGACAGCGAATCTCCTTAACCACTTAACGACCGCCGCATGTACATATACGTCCGCAGAATGGCACAGACAGGCAGAACGACGTGCCCATACGTCCCTGCCTAGACGTGGGTTGGGGGTCCGATCGGGACCCCCCCCCGGTACATACGGCGGCCGTTAATCGTGCGGAAGTGATCCGGGATGAGGGGGCGGCTATTCGTTTCTAGCCGCCCCTTCGCGATCGCTCCCCGGAGCTGAAGAACAGGGAGAGACCTATGTAAACACTGCTTCCCCGTTCTTCACTGTGGCTCCGTCATCCATCGTGTCATCCCTTTTATAGGGGAGACACAATCGATGACATCAGACCTACAGCCACACCCCCCTACAGTTGTAAACACACACTAGGTGAAGCATAACTCCTTCAGCGCCTCCTGTGGTTAACTCCCAAACTGCAACTGTCATTTTCACAATAAACAATGCAATTTAAATGCATTTTTTGCTGTGAAAATGACAATGGTCCCAAAAATGTGTCAAAATTGTCCGAAGTGTCCGCAGTCACGAAAAAAATCGCTGATCGCCGCCATTAGTAGTAAAAAAAAAATAATTAATAAAAATGCAATAAAACTATCCCCTATTTTGTAAACGCTATAAATTTTGTTGATTATTGCGATTTTTTTTTGCCATAAAATAATTGCGCGGTCATGCAATGTTGTACCGAAACAAAATTTGCGTCCTTTTCTTCCCACAAATAGAGCTTTTCTTTTGGTGGTATTTTATCACCTCTGCGGTTTTTATTTTTTGTGCTATAGACAAAAATAGAGCGACAATTTTGAAAAAAATTCAATATTTTTTACTTTTTTCTATAATAAATAATCCCCCAAAAATATATAAAAAAAACATTTTTTTCCTCAGTTTAGGCCGTTTCGTATTCCATTGGGCCGTATCGGCCTAAACTGACGAAAAAAAATGTTTTTTTTATATATTTTTGGGGGATATTTATTATAGAAAAAAGTAAAAAATATAGCATTTTTTTCAAAATTGTCGCTCTATTTTTGTTTATAGCACAAAAAATAAAAACCGCAGAGGTGATAAAATACCACCAAAAGAAAGCTCTATTTGTGGGAAGAAAAGGACGCAAATTTTGTTTCGGTACAACACAGGTAAACCAGGTGGTGAGTGCTTGCCACAACCACTTGAAACTCCTGAGGTCGATTTTTCGCTTCATTGAGGATTCGCACAAGATCTTGATAGTTAATGCCATTATCGGAAGTCGATTAGATTTCTGTAATGCCTTGTACCTGGGTTTACCCAATAACATCCTGCACAAACTACAGCTTATTCAGAATGCCGCTGCGAGACTACTTACGGGTGTGGGTCGCCGTGACCATATCACTCCGTCTTTGAGAGCCTTGCATTGGCTACCCGTGAAGGAACGGGTTCTGTTCAAGATTGGATGTTTGGTGCACAAGGCTACCCATGGCAAGGGGCCAATGTACCTGCAGGAAAGATTCACCAAGTATGTGCCTAACCGTACCTTAAGGTCGGCTAATTTGGAGATGTTGGTGATTCCTAAATTTCTAAAGAAAAAATGCGGAGGGAGGACGAGTGCGGTTCAAGGAGCCCAGTTTTGGAACTCCCTGCCTCTAAAGTTAAGGCTTGAGAATGATCTCCTTAACCACATCCCTACCGCGTCATTCTGAAATGACGGCGGCAGGAACCCCTTCTCGATCCGGGTGGACGTCACATGACGTCCTGCGTTCCCGGCGATCTAGGGCGCGCGTGCGCGCCCGCGGCGATGCTCGTGACCCGGCGCGGGTGCCCGGCGGCCACGATTGTCCGTAATCACGGCAGGAGTGTGGATCTGTGTGTGTAAACACACAGATCCACCTCCTGTCAGCGGTGAGGAGACCAATGTGTGTTCCCAGTACAGAGGAACACACATCGGTCTCCTCCCCTTGAGAGTCCCCTCCCCCCTACAGTTATAACACACCTTAGGGAACATATTAACCCCTTCCTCGCCCCCTAGTGGTTAACCCCTTCCCTGCCAGTCACATTTACACAGTAATCAATGCATATTTATAGCATTAATCGCTGTATAAATGTGAATGGTCCCAAAAACGTGTCAAGTGTCCGATGTGTTCGCCGCAATGTCACGGTGACAGTAAGAAGATCGCAAATCGCCGCCAATACTAGTAAAAAAATAAAAATAAAAATGACATAAATCTATCACCTATTTTGTAGACGCTATAACTTTTGCGCAAACCAATCAATATATGATTATTGTGATTTTTTTTTTTACCAGAAATATGTAGAAGAATACGTATCGGCCTAAACTGAGGGAAAAAAACGTTTTTTTAAAAAAAAATTTGATATTTATTAAATAAAAAAGTAAAACATATTGTGTTTTTTTTTAAATTGTCGCTCTTCTTTTGTTTATATCGCAAAAAATAAAAACCGCAGAGATGATCAAATACCACCAAAAGAAAGCTCTATTTGTGGGAACAAAATGATAAAAAAATTGTTTGGGTACAGTGTAGCACGACCGCGCAATTGTCATTCAAAGTGCGACAGTGCTGAAAGCTGAAAATTTCTAAGCGCATCGAGGCCTACGGGTAACTGACTGCGTTTTCTGTACTTTTTGTACCATGAAGAATTTTAATAAATAAATATAAATAAATAACATTGCATGACCGCGCAATTACCAGTTAAAGCAGCGCAGTGCCAAATTGTAAAAACACCTCTGGGCATTTAGCTGCATATTGGTCCGAGGCTTAAGTGGTTAAAGTTATTTTATATTTTCAAAGACCTGCTTGTAAGCGGGGATGGGGTGCGGCAATTCACTTAGGGAGACACACAAAAAGTACTTTTAACAAGGTAACGTTTATTACCGAGAGGCGGTAGTAGTAACAGTCTTTACAATCAAACGGCAAATGGTTCCTCTCCAGGCATGGAGGCACAAATATGCAATACAGATGCTGTTGTTCTAAGCGATGTGGATTTCTGAGTATCACAGGTACTTCCCACTTAATGGTACATTATATACCCCAGCACACAATGCGTATTGGAAGAGGCTGGAAACACGTTACCCGTAGCAGCTGGGAGTCTTTCATCCGACCAAGTTTACCACTGCAGGACTCCGTAGGACCCCTAAACTATCCCTCACAGGCCGGAACACTCTCCCTAGCTTCTCCTCTCTCTCCCTCACAAGCAGGGTCTCTGTCCCTATCTACATCCACTTGTCTTCCCCCTAAAACGTGCCTGAGCTTTACTATAAAAAGAAACCACACAAAGATGGTCGCCCAAATCTCTCGAGATCTCGTGCGGCCTATCAGAACACAGGGCTCCTCCAAAATGGTGTTGGAGACACTCTAGAAGCAGAAGTGTTAAACATAAATACATACAAAAACATAACAATTAACTGCAGTATGAACACATATGATTACTTTACCACTTGCTCTTGCAGCACTAGACTGCCCTATCACTGACAGCTGCTTACATGCTGTCTATTGAAGTTTTATTTATAGGCAACTGATGGTAGGGGGACATTCCACTGTGTGAAAAAGGCAAGTTCTTATTACAGTAGTGTTGCATCTAGTGTAAAGTTCATATCATTGCATAATGTTCTGTATACAGAAACATCTACTGTTATTTAATGTATTTCAAATAATCAGATGACCAAATCTGGATGCCCACTCCGATAATATCAATTTCAAGAACAAGGGCTTTCAAGAGAACTTGTCAATTTGTCTTGGATGATTGGATAGCAAACTATTGAATTAAGAGCATCTCTATTGTGTGTATTTCAACAAGTTGTGGTGGGGGGGACAAGTCATTTTCTATATTGGTCTTGGGAATGAAGAGCCTTTCAGAAACTGGTTTTCGATGATAAAGGAACTATAAAGCAACTCCTTGAATCTTTTTAGTAGAGCTTCTCTTGTAGAAACGGAGCGCTTCTTTGAAATCCAGATTGACATCTATCACTTAGTATCCTTCTAGTGATTTAGTGCTTGCCCACAGATCATTGGTTTTGTAATTGCCTGCACTCATCCTTTATCATTTCGAAATTTTACTCTGGAGTGGTATATAGTCAGGGGGAACTTCAAAGCCTGCAGTGGGAGAAACAAATTACTGGAGTAAGACAGACCTTAATAAGAGTTTCCATTAATTGTCTAGGGGTGGAAGAGCATATGAGCAAAGCGAAATGCCTAGATTGAAGGTAAGTGAAAGGTAATTTATTTACATAAAGCACTGGAAGAGCTTGAAGGCAACGGACTTCACGTCAGAGCATGCTGAGACAATAATGGATACAAAAATAGGGAAAAAGGAAAGGTTCATAGAGTACACAGAGTGATGATATGGTAAGGCAACAAGTTGGCATGGCAGCTCTGGATCACCAGCCAATAGCAGTGGTGAAGAACACTGAAGTTAGGTAGGTAGAATATAGTTTTTTAAGACTATTAAAAAAAAAGTTGGAGAATGATTTTGGGCGAAAAGAAATAAAGCGTTGCCTGGAGATGGGCTTTTAAAGGGCGTATCCCTCAAACAGTGATGGAGAACCTTGGCACCCCAGATGTTTTGGAACTACATTTCCCATGATGCTTACCTACATTGCAGAGTGCATGAGCATCATGGGAAATGTAGTTCCAAAACATCTGGGGTGCCAAGGTTCGTCATCACTGCCCTAGGGCATGGTGGCCAAGATGGCAAAAAGCTGCAGTGGATTTCCAACCTTTTCCTGTTTTTCCTATTATTACCCATGGACACACATGATAGTGAAGAGTAATGGTGGAGTTTGGAGTATATATCCAATCTTAAAGTTAATTGTAAATTTAGCCAGAAAATCCATACATGGGACACAGCCTAATTTCTGGCCCAATGATGGTATCACTTGTAGTGATCTAGATGTATAGTGTCCAGTAGTCCGGTTAGATAATTGATATCTTAGATGTTAGTATGATGACCATAAATTAAGTTGTTTCACAGCAACACAGGTTCTCCAGAGAACGCAAGTTTAATTAACTTCCAATAACGTACAAAGTCCAAAGTCCACAGATGATACAAAAGTCCAACATAAGATAATCAGGTAGTAGTGGGCAGGCGATATTACAACATCACTGTCCCATGATGGAATATTAAGAGTTTGAATGTGACCCCTCTAGGCTGAGTTCACACTGATGGGGCCGCGGGTCACAGCGGGGGGTCCGGTGAGTTCCTGTTCACCAATTTAGGTACAAATTAGGTTTGAATTTTTGCCTGAATTTCCACCTGAAAAACCCAAAGACGCACAGGACCCTTCTGCAATGCGGCCGCCCCGGAGCTGTGTGAACCAGATCCATAGAGAGCCGGTCACACTCTCCTGTCATGCAAATTGGATGCAGGGAAATCTGCATCCAATTCGCATCATTGTGAACCCAGCCTTTTAATAGCTTTCTAGGCAGATCCAAAAAAACAATACTCTGAGGCCTCGTACACACGACCGAACATGTCTGCTGAAACTGGTCCGCGGACCAGTTTCCGCGGACATGTTCGGTCGTCTGTACGGCCGACCGGACAATTTTCCGGCTGATCGGACAGGTTTCCAGCGGACAAATGTTTCTTAGCATGCTAAGAAACATGTCCGCCGGACATGTCCGATGGTCAGTATGACTCATCGGACATGTCCGCTCGCCCGAGAACCCGCGCATGACGTCGAAGTGATTTGACGCATGCGCGGAAGCATTGAACTTCCGCGTCAGAGAACGTCGGTGTCGTATACGTCACAGCGTTCTCTGTCCGCGGGGATTTTGGTTTGATGGTGGGTAAAACCATCAGACCAAAATCTGCTAGCAGACATGTCCGATGAAAACGGTCCGCGGACCGTTTTCATTGGACAGATCCGCTCGTGTGTACAAGGCCTGAGAGATATCAAAGATTGGTCAGAGATTTATGGTCTAAAGATGAGGAGCAAATTGCCAACAATACATACCCAAAACCAGGGCCCTCTGATCCCTCCTGTATTGATTTGTATTGTGACTGTACTGTCTTCCCTGATGTAAAGCGCTGAACACAAACTGTTGGCGCTATATAAATCCTGTTTATTAATAATAATAATAATAATAATAATAATAATAAAAAAGGAAGTACTATTTTTTAAGTAGATCTAACTTCCAAATGGATGACTGTTATAGTATTTACACTGTCAGTATCTCCAGGACCTCCTGGATTCCTAAGACCTCCAGGATTTTCAGATTTCCCATGGTATCTCCTTGCATATGCAAAAGTGTGCATCGGCCTGAATAGGCATGCGTCATCATGTATCAGCATACATCAATGATGCTGGGCGTGATCTCTGACTAGAAGAGTATTTAGGCACTAGCATTTGAAGTGGTTGGTGCTGTGTCTTAATACCAACTACTCTAGAACTAACGTGTTATAATGCTGTACCTGCCATCGCCTGCCCACTACTACCTGATTATCTTACCTGACTACTCTTTCTTGCCTGCTGCCTGCCTTGTCCTCACCATTGACCAGACCAATCTCTTGCCTGCCGCCTGCCTCAACTTTTGACTGGACCTGACCACTCTCTTGCCTGCCACCTGCCTCGACCTTTGCATGGACCCGACCACTCTCTTTTCTATCATATTTTCAGCCCTGTAGCCCAGCAACCCCTTGGTCGGAGGATTGGAGGGCCAAAACCTGGTGCCAGTTTGCAGTAAAGAAGACCAGCCAGCAGCATTTCATCCATGAGAGGTGCATCACTCCCCTAATCGCTCTGCACCTATTTTACATGCAGGGTGCCGGATGCAAGGATTCCAATGTTTTTTTTTTTTTTTTAGAAACACGTGATTAGCGCCTCTCTCACATGGGTGGGCCACGATTTGGGGGCCCCTTGTTAAAAAGGGTTTCCAGATTCCGATAAGCACCCTGCCCACAGACCCCCCCACAACCACAGACAAGGGTTGTGGTAAAGAGACTCTTGTCCCCATCAACATGACGACAAGGAGCTTTGGGGTGGGGGGGCCCTGGTATGGCTCAGTGGGGGGGGGCGCTCCCCCCTTTTGCTGGTCTGCCAGGTTGCATGCTCAGGTAAGGGTCTGGTATGGATTGGGGGGAGCCCACGCCGTTTTTCCAAAAAGTTGGAATGTGGTTCCCCTTAGAATCTATACCAGACCCGAAGGACCTAGCATGGATGGGGGGGGGGGGGGGCTATGCTGTTTTTCTTTTTAATTTCTATTGCCGCATTGTTTTGTTTACATTTAAGCTGTCAGTGGGAGGCCCGCTGACATCTGACATCGGTTGTTAAGGACACGGTGGCTTCCTGGCCTGCTCCTTAACAACCAACTATCCTTCACACAGAATTTGAATTGGTTGATCATTTTTCAACTGATCTGAATTTGAATAGCTCCAAAAATTAGTGATTCGTTAGAAAATTATTAAACAAAACAAAGTTTAACAAAAACGAAATGAAAATAAACGAATTCCGAAGCGAAATTAGTAACATAACGAATATATAAATAAGTATATAAATAAGATCCCAATAGAAGTATCCCCAATGATTTCCCTTTACACTGCTGACCCAAACGGGTTGCAAATATCTATCCAGTAAAGAAAATTCCACCAAGTCACCAGCCAAGCAGGCTGCATAAGCCAGTTTCCAGTACAAAATTGAGTCATCGGTTTTGGGAGTTATTGTCTGTTATCTTTTTAACTTTTGGTTGCAAAAAAATTAGGGCTGTGGAAATTAACTATTAATTCCTCGATTAATCGTTAATTTTTTTTATCGATCAATTTTTTTTTTTCGATCAACATTTTTTTTGATCAAAATTCTTTTGATCGATACTCACCTCTCGGCCGGCTTCCGGGTGTTCAGGGAGTGCCGTCGGAAATCTGGTAATGTCACGGACATCGGCGGGGCTTGACGTGAAGGGCTCCTTTGCTGTGCCTTCATATCTGCATGCCGGCGGGACCTTACTATCTGCCACACGCAAGGGCTGTTACACTTCCCTCTATCACTTCCCTCTATCAACCTGGGATTCTACAGCCATCCACTGGGAGTTGTGATAGTTCCCTTCACGGGACATCTACATGCCGATGGACTGATGTTAACCCCTCCTCATCTGGATTCAGCAGTGGTATCGTTGTACACATTTTTATACCAGTATCATACTTAGCTACATGTTTTTATGACTGCTTTTGCTACCGTTTGGTATTACTCGCCCCATTTTTACAGTTTATGTAGCTACATCGATTTTATCTCAAGTCTAATATTTATTTTGTTACCTACTTGAAGACTATAAAAGTTTTAATGCTATTCCCATCGAGCGCTGCCTTTGTGTGTTTTTTGTATCCTGCTATCCATTTTTCCAGTGGTTGGGAGCTGCACTGGGAATCAGCCTGCAAGGAGATCAGCTAAAAGTACCGTATTTTCCGGCGTATAAGGCCGAGTACTCACGGCAGGACATGTCCGATGAAAACGGTCTGCAGACCGTTTCCATCGGACATGTCTGGCCGGGGACTGCCCGGGGACTTCTGTTCGATGGCTATACACACCATCGAACAGAAGCCCGCGCGTAAACATTACGCGGGGCGTGTCCGCGGTGTCGCCGCGTCGATGACGCGGTGTCGCCGCGACAATGACGCGGCGACGTGGGCGGGCCGCCTTAAAAATGCTTCCACGCATGCGTCGAAGTCATTCGACGCATGCGAGGGATGCGGGCGGCAGGACATGTACGGTAGGTCTGTACAGACGACCGTACATGTCCGGGCGGACAGGTTTCCAGCGGACTGTTTTAAAACAAGTCCGGGAAACAGTTGTCCGCTGGAAACCTGTCCGATCCGTCCCAAAATGGTCCGCTCGGGCCAACACACGGCCAAACATGTCTGCTGAAACTGGTCTGCGGACCAGTTTCAGCAGACATGTTTGGTCGTGAGTACGGGGCCTAAGACGACTTTCTAACCCCTGAAATTCTTCTTCAAAGTCTGGGGTCGTCTTATATGCCGGTAACCTAATGCTTACCTTATCCGGGACCGTGACATGCAGACCGCGTCCATCCATTTTTTAAAAGCCGCGCCCCTCTTTCTGCTGTTCCGTGATAGGCCGAACACTCCGCTTCCCAGGAGACACTGTCTTTAATGTTCCGCCTATCACGGATGCCCTCTCGTCTGAGGACGAGAGGGCATCCGTGATGGGCGGAACACTCAACACAGTGGGCCGGATTCAAAGAGATTTGCGCATTTATTACGGAGGCGCAGGGCAACGATTTTGCCCTGCGCCCCCGCAATTTTTTTGTGCTGCCCTCGATTCACGGAGCATAAGCTCCGTAAATTTCGCGGGCGCGCCGGCAAAATGCCCGGCGCAAGAGCACGCAATTTAAATGATCCCGTAGGGGGCGGGAATCATTTAAATTAGGCGCGTTCCCACGCCGAGCGTAGAACGCATGCTCCGTCGGGAAAGTTTCCCGACGTGCATTGCGGCAAATGACGTCGCAAGGACGTCATTTGCTTCAAAGTGAACGTGAATGGCGTCCAGCGCCATTCACGATTCACTTACGCAAACTACGTAAAATTCAAATTTCGCGACGCGGGAACGACGGGTGTACGTAACATGGGCTGCCGGCAGCCTTGCGCGAAAACCGCCGTACGTAAACAACGTAAATTGCGTACGCAGGGCTCGCGCAACGTTGTGCAATTTGCATACTATACACTGAGCACAACGGGAACGCCACCTAGCGGCCATCGCTAGAATGCAGCCTAAGATATGCGGGCATAAGAGCCTTATGCCGCGCAGATCTTAGGCTGCAGTCGGCGTAACGAGGTTCCTGAATCAGGAGCACTCGTTACGCCGGGGCAAGTAAGCAATTGCGCTGTGTAACCTATGGTTACACAGGCGCAATTGCTTCTTGAATCCACCCCAGTGTCTCCTGGGAAGCGGAGTGTTCACGGAACAGCAGAAATAGGGGCGCGGCTTTTGATAAATGGACGGACGCGGTCTGCATGTCATGTCACGTCACGGATAAGATAAGCAGTGACACACTAAGGCATGTTATTGGGCACAGTGAGGCATGTAGTGGGGCACAGACAGTTAAGCATGTAATTGGGCACAGTGAGGCATGTTGTGGCGCACAGTGAGGCATGTAATTGGGCACAGTGATGCATGTAATTGGGCACAGTGATGCATGTAGTGGTGCACAGTCTGGCATGTAATGGCACAGTAAGGTGAGGCGAGGCATGACTAGTAGGAAGGGGGTCGTCTTATACAGTGAGTATATCCCAAAACCAACATTTTAGCTGGAAAATTAGGGGGTCGTCTTATACGCCCAGTCGTCTTATACGCCGGCAAATACAGTAGTTGGGTCTGTATGTGCGTTATAATTAATCAAAATTAGTCGATCGATTAAAAAAAAAATTGATTAATCGAACACAAAAATTTTAATCAGTAACAGCCCTAAAAATAATACAGACATTTGTAAATGAGCTTTTACTCACTTTTTTTCATTTCCTTTTAATCTAATATATTTTATTCCTCCAGAAGTACCGTAACCAGGAGAACCTGATTATTGAGGCAAAGACATCTATCATTATTAATGAGTGACAAACGACAGCAATAATCTTTGCCAGGAATTCTAAAGTCATGCCGCTAAATGGTGTATCGTCAAAGTAGGCAAGACAGTATAATCTGAGATTTGACCCCTTGCGGCCCAGAGGAAATGTCACAACAGCGGAGTGACACGGGAACCCTCCGGCCTTATAGAGGTTAATTCATCAATGTCACACCGCTTCCCCGATATTAAACAGCTCAATATAAATAGCTGTCCGCCTGACGAGTACAATGTCTATGAGAAAACATAATATGCAGCCCGAGGCTCTGGGAGGGATCACGTTGGCATGACAACGGCGTTCCCCTAGCAGACATAATCCTATCAGCCCACATGAACTTCTCTCCGATAAAAGGGGATCTATAGGCAGAATTGTGCAGGCTTATTCACCGAGAGCAAAGAGATCTGCTCCAAACCAACCAGACAAGTGACATTGGCAAGGTTAAATGGGTAACTCAAATTTTGTTAATTGATCTACCATTTGGAACTCTTACAACAGCCTCTTTGGAATTAACCTAATTAACCATGCCTAATGCCGCGTACATACGGTCGGACTTAAATACGGGAAAAACCTCCGTTGGCATTTCCGACGGTAAAATAGAGAACCTGCTCTCTATCTAAGTCCGGCGGAAATTCAGACAGAAAAAGTCCGATGGGGCCTACACACGGTCGGAATATCCAACGAAAAGCTCCCACCTGACTTTTTCTGTGGGAAATTCCGACCGTGTGTACGCGGCATAAGCCTATTTCGGACATTTGGGGGCAGATCCTCAAAGAAATTACACGGCGTATCTCTTGATACGCCGCATAATTTCAAATTTTGCGCGTCGTATCTTTGTTTTGGTATCCCCAAAACAAGATGCAACGGCATCTGTGTTAGATCCGACAGGCGTACGTCTTCGTACGCCGTCGGATCTTAGATGCAATTTTTCGGCGTCGGCTAGGTGGCGTTCACGTCGTAATCCGCGTCGAATATGCAAATTAGCTATTTCCTACGATCCACGAACGTACGAGCGGCCGTCGCATTTTTTACATCGTTTCCGTTCGGCTTTTTCCGGCGTATAGTTGAAGCTGCTATCTGGTGGCGTACTCAATGTTAAGTATGGCCGTCATTCCCGCGTCTAATTTTGAAAATTTTACGTCATTTGCATAAGTCGTCTGTGAATGGGGCTGGACGCCATTTACGTTCACGTTGAAAACAATAACGTCCTTGCGACATCATTTAGTGCAATGCACGGCGAGAAATTTTAGGGACGGCACATGCGCAGTTCGTTCGGCGCGGGGACACGCTTAATTTAAATGAAACACGCCCCCTACCCGCCCAATTTGAAATCCTCCGCGAGAGATACACTACGCCGCCGTAACTTACGTTGCAAATTCATTGAGGATTCAAACCAAAGCCAGGTAAGTTACAGCGGCGTAGCGTATCTCACATCTGCGCCGGGCGCAGTGGAGGTACGTGGATCTACCCCTTGGTGTTTACAAGTTAAAATTTGTATTTTTTTCGCAACTTTTTGGGGAAAAAATACACTCATGAATTAAAAAAAAAATTAAAATAGTAAAGTTAACCCAATTTTTTTGTATAATGTGAAAGATGATGTTACTCCGAGTAAATAGATACCAAACATGTCACGCTTTATAATTGCACACACTCGTGGCGACAAACTACAATACCTAAAAATCTCCAAAGGTGATGCTTAATTTTTTTCATGGTTACCAGGTTAGAGTTAGAGAGGAGGTCTAGTGCTAAAATGATTGCTCTCACTCTGACGATCGCGGCGATACCTCACATGTGTGATTTGAACACCGTTTACATATACAGCACGACTTCTGTATGCGTTTTCTTTGTTGCGCAAGCTCGCGGGGACAAGGGCGCTTTAAAAATTATTATTTTTTTCTTATTTATTTTATTTATTTTTATATTATTAAATTGTATTTAAAAAATAAAATAAAAAATTGATCACTTTTATTGCTGTCACAAGGAATGTAAACATCCCTTGTGACAGTAATAGGTGGTGACAGGTACTCTTTATGGAGGGATTGGGGGTCTAAAAGACCCAAAATGCTTCCTTTGCACTTCTAAGTATTGAGATCACAGAAAACGGCGATTCTGAATACTGTATATTTTATTTAATCCGGCACCATTGGCAGCCGAGTAAACCGGAAGTGACGTTGTGACGTCGCTTCTGTGTTTACATTCAGGAGACTGGAACAAAGCTGTTTAAAGCTTTGTGCCAGTCTGTCTCTAGGCGCTGGAAGTGGCACATCGCGGCTCAGGTCTCCCAGTGGGACGGAGGCCCGGTAAGAGCGGCAGGAGGGGGAATTTTAGCCGCTTCGATTGTTATCCCTGGAAAGCCGACCGTCCGGCTCAAAAAAAAAGGCCGTGGACATATCCCAGTGCGCATGCTCCAACTTACGCCGCAAAGACTTATTGGTTTCGACGTGAACGTAAATGACGTCCAGCCTCATTCACGGACGACTGACGGAAACGACGTAACATTTTCAAAATTCGACGCAGTTCCGACGTCCATACGTAACATTGTCTGCGCCATCTTTTTGGTGGAATAACTTTAGGCCTGAAAACGCCTTACGTAAACGTAAACGTAAGGCGTATCTTTACTGCGACGGGCAAGCGTACGTTCGTGAATAGGCGTATCTCGCTGATTTACGCATTCTAGGCGTAAATCAGTGTTCACGCCCCTAGCGGCCGGCCTAAATAGAAAGCTAAGATACGACGGCGCCGGCGGTCGTATCTTAGCTAGATTTAAGTGTATCTCAGTTTGAGAATACACTTAAATCTACGACGGCGCAGATTCAGAGTTACGACGGCGTATCTACTGATACGCCGGCGTAACTCTTTCTGAATCTGGCTATAAGTAATTTCCTGTGAGCTGTGCCAAAGAATGTCTTTCTTTTCAGCTAGCTTTTGTGAAGCCAATTGACTTCACCCCCATGTAACAGAGATTGAGATATGGACATGTTTATAGTCCACACACTACATTGTCAAAAGTATTGGGACTCCTGTCTTTAAACGCACATGAACTTGAATAGCATCCCAGGTTCAGTCTGTACGGTTCAATATTGAGTTGGCCCATCCTTTGCCGCTATAACAGCTTCAACTCTTCTGGGAAGGCCGTCCACAAGGTTTAGGAGTGTGTCTATGGGGATGTTTGACCATTCTTCCAAAAGTGCATTTGCGAGGTTGGGCACTGATGTTGTACGAGAAGCCTGGCTCGCAGTTTCCGCTCTAATTCATCCCAAATAAGTTCTATTAGGTTGAGGTCAGGACTCTATGCAGGCCAGTCAAGTTCCTCCACCCCCCCACCAAAGACATTAGTCTTTTGCTTAAAAATATCAGCATGTGTGCAATGTGCATGAGCATGTATCTGCACTGGGCTTTTGGTGGTAAAGATCCAATTTACCTTACAGCATGCTGAATTCTGTGCGTAGTCCATATCCAATCCAAGGTCATCATTCAAACTCGCAGGCAGGGCAGGAAGCAGGCAAAAGGCAAGGTACAGGAACAGGGCAAGAAAACAGAAAACGTGAAGCATGTGTTGCACACACTATCACAAGCTTGACACTAAGGGCTTGGCAGGCTTAAAGGGTCACTAACGTTTTTTTTTTTTTAGCTAAATGGCTTCCTTTACCTTACTGCAGTCCTGGTTTCATGTCCTCATTGTTCGTTTTTGCTTTGATGTTGCTGTAATTCCTCTCTGTTCTGGACACTTCCTGGTTGTCTGTTTCCTGATCACCACAGTACTGGGAGATTTCCCACTGTGGTGACTAATCAAGGAGGTGTGATTACTGTGTGTCAGCACCAATCCAGTTTCGTTTTACAAACCATCACTGCCCTCTATTGGCTCTTTGTCTCTGTACATCAGAGAACCAGGAAACAACAGCAAAAACTAAACTAAACTGTAGGTACATTATATGATTGTTTTTTTATCTATTTTTAATCATTTTTAAAGGGAATCAGTTAACTATTATGTCTCTATACCCTGTAAACAGTCATTTCAGCTAAAAAAATGTTTTCCTTTAGTGACCCTTTAACTGGTTAACGCCCGCCGCATGTATATGTACGTCCACAGAATGGCATGTACAGGCATATGGGCGTACATGTACGTCCCCGCCTTTCCGCGGGTCCGATCGGGACTCCCCCGGTACATGCGGCGGTCGGTAACCCGCGGGGAGCGATCCGGGACGAGGGCGCGGCTATTTCGTTTCGCTATAACGAATAGCCGCCCCATCGCAATCGCTCCCCGGAGCTGAAGAACGGGGAGAGCCGTATGTAAACACGGCTTCCCCGTGCTTCACTGTGGCGGCTGCATCGATCGAGTGATCCCTTATATAGGGAGACTCGATCGATGACGTCAGTCCTACAGCCACACCCCCCATCAGTTGTAAACACACACTAGGTAAACCCTAACTCCTACAGCGCCCCCTGTGGTTAACTCCCAAACTGCAACTGTCATTTTCACAATAAACAATGCAATTTAAATGCATTTTTTGCTGTGAAAATGACAATGGTCCCAAAAATGTGTCAAAATTGTCCGAAGTGTCCGCCATAACGTCACAGTCACGAAAAAAATCGCTGATCGCCGCCATTAGTAGTAAAAAAAAAAAAAAAATAATAAAAATGCAATAAAACTATCCCCTATTTTATAAACGCTATAAATTTTGCGCAAACCAATCGATACACGCTTATTGCGTTTTTTTTTACCAAAAATAGGTAGAAGAATACGTATCGGCCTAAACTGAGGAATTTTTTTTTTTTAATATATATATGTTTTTGGGGGATATTTATTATAGCAAAAAGTAAAAAATATTGCATTTTTTTCAAAATTGTCGCTCTATTTTTGTTTATAGCGCAAAAAATAAAAACCGCAGAGGTGATCAAATACCACCAAAAGAAAGCTCTATTTGTGGGGAAAAAAAGGACGCCAATTTTGTTTGGGAGCCACGTCGCACGACCGCACAATTGTCTGTTAAAACGGCGAAGTGCCGAATCGCAAAACCTGGCCTGGGCATTTAGCAACAAAATGGTCCGGGGCTTAAGTGGTTAAATTAATCACCCTGCAAGTGGACAGTCAGACAGTCAGCCGAAACCAGGATGCTGGATTGAAACCAGGAACCTGTCATGGAACAGGAGCGGTACATGCTACTGACAATGGGGAAGAAGATGCTGCAGGGACCAATCTAGCAACATGGAGGAGCGGAGGATGAGGTAAGCAAATCGACTTTAACAAGTCCCCTAGAGCTAAACAAGCAATTAGCCCCCACTACAAGGAATTATTTTTAGGCTTCCTAGAGTTAAGCTTTAAAATAGATTTTCGTCCGAATGCATATCCTTACGAATTTCGGGGATTTTCGCGCTCGTTTTAACAAACGATAAAGAATGCGCAGAATCCAAAAATTTGAAAGATCCAAAATAAAATAATGCTTTATTTTTTTTTTTTCGTTGCGACAACAGTTCGATATGGATAGAAGATTCAACATGACAGTGACAATAGAGACAATAAAGGTTTGATATTATAAAGACATGAAGATTCGACAAAGCAGCTAAAAACATACGATCGCCGCAAGTGGACATTTACGGTCAAATGCTCCCCCCATAGGCTATAGAAGAATTCTAAAGTTGGTTAACTAGTAATAATAATTAATAAATATAATTATTACTAGCCATACAACATTAGAATTTTACTATAGCTTGTGGGCGGAGCATTCGACCGGAAATGTACGATTGCGGCGTCGTACAGTTTAGCTGCTTCATCGTATCTTCTTAGAACATCCGACAGACACCATGGGCCAGATTCACAGAAAAAGTATGCCAGAGTATCTGCTGATACTCCGGCATACTTTCAAATTTGCCGCGTCGTATCTTTATTTGTAATTCACAAACAAAGATACAACGGCTTTTGGCTAAGATCTGACAGGCGTACGGCTTCGTACGTCTTCGGATCCACCGCTGGGTGGAGTTCACGTCGTTCGCGTCGTTTTCCGCGTCGGGTATGCAAATTAGCTGTTTACGGCGATCCACAAAGGTACGCGCGTTCGTTGCATTCTCTTACGTCGTCGCTAGTCGGTTTTTCCCGTCGCAAACTTAAGCCTGCTATTTCATGGCTTAGATTTAGACCAGCCATGTTAAAGTATGGGTGTCGTTCCCGCGTCGAATTTCAAATTTTTTTTTTTTGCGTAAGACGTCTGGGAATACGAAAGGACGTAACGCACGTCGCCGTTCAAAAAACATGTCGGGGCGCCGTAATTTCGCGCAAAGCACGGCGGGAAATTTCCTAACGAAGCATGCGCAAAATGTTCGGCGCGGGAAAGCGCCTAATTTAAATGGTACACGCCCCATTTGAATTAGGCGGGCTTGCGCCGGACGGCTTTACGCTACGCCGCCGCAAGTTTACACGCAAGTGCTTTGTGAATCAAGCACTTACGACTAAAACTTGCGGCGGAGTAACGTAAAGGGGATACGTTACGCTGCCGTAATTGTTTGTGAATCTGGCCCCATAAGCCTTCAATTGACAGATTCGACCTTAATTAATTCAGATTTTCTGAACTAATGCATTTTTTTACGAAACAAGAGAAATAAAAAACTAATTTCGGGAGTAACTAAATAAATCTATTTTTCGGACGAAACGAAAATTCCAAAACGAAATTCCAAAACAAAATATTTTAGTGTGCACATGTCTAATTGATTCCTCTTAGGCCTAAGTTGCACTGGCAATAATGACACGGTTAGCAACTTGCCAACAACAGGATCACTAGGAGAGCAACCAAAATGTAGAAGCGCATGAGTGTTCCACTCCTAGGGCCAGATCCACATACCTCAGCGCATCTTTCCGTCCGGCGTAGCGTTTCTCTGATACACTACGCCGCCGTAACTTACAGCGTATTTTCTGTATCCTGAAAGAATTTGCGCCGTAAGTTACGGCGGCGTAGTGTAACTTTGTCGGCGTAAGGGCGCGCAATTCAAATGGATGAGATGGGGGCGTGTTTTATGTCAATACATCTTGACCCAACGTAAATTATTATTTTTTTTAACGGCGCATGCCCTGTCCGTGGGGGTATCCCAGTGCGCATGCTCCAAATTAACCCGCAACAAGCCAATGCTTTCGTCGTGAACGTAATTCTACACAAAGCCCTATTCGCGGGAACGACGTCCATACTTAACATTGAGTACGCCTCATATAGCAGGGGTAACTTTACGCTGAAAAAAGCCTTATGGAAACGACTTAAAAAAATGCGCCGGCCGGATGTACATTTGTGGATTCGCGTATCTAGCTAATTTGCATACTCAACGCGGAAATCGGCGGAAGCGCCACCTAGCGGCCAGCGTAAATATGCACCTTAGATCCGACGGCGTGCTAAGACGTACGCCAGTCGGATCTAGCCCAGCTTCAGGCATATCTTGTTTTGTGGATACAAAACAAAGATACGCCGGAGCAACCTAGCAGTTACGCGGCGTATTAATAGATACTCCAGCGTAACTGCTTTGTGGATCTGGCCCCTAGGGTGTAAATAGCAGGAGGCAGTGGCAGGCATTTAGAGGTAATGATCAGCTGGTTGTGCAGTTTTTAAGAGGGATGAGTAGTATACTTTTTACTCAAAGTGCACTTGTTCTTTTTGCTGGGGCACCAGGATCTCACAGCGCTAAGAGCTGCTAATTTTCACACATCACTTCAGCACTTGGAAATGGTTGAGTGGCTTTTTAGACATTGCACATTGCTGTCCTGATACCTAGTTGTACTAATGTAGCCAATGCAATAGCTCACTTTAGATCACATATTATTTTCTGTCATTCAATTTTCATAGTTCTAAATGCATTGCAATCACTTGTAAAATAACTTTATATATATATATATATATATATATATATATATATATATATATATATATATATATATATATATATATATATATATATATATATAATATATACTTATTTACTTTTAGATGACAAGCAGCTGCGTCACAAAAAATTACAGAGCTTAGAAATGATAAATTATATTCTGGAATAATTTCCTTCAGAGCCAGGTACAGTAGTATATCATGTTGCATAGCCTAATTCGTTTTAGAGAACACTGAAAAAGAACAAAACCATTGCCAAGGTCAAAGAACTTATGGACTTGGAGACCTTAAGTGCCTCTCTCGAAAATACTGAGGAGAGATTTAGATCTACTTGGTTCTCCTGGATTTATTTTAACACTAAGCACTCCTTTCAAACCTTTCAATGAGGGTCTGCTGGGGACCAAGTACTGTATATACCCCCAAAGATTTACTGAAAGGATGCAGAGTCTGGGATGGGACACTGGGGGTGCTTGTTTTTGAGCATACTCTGTTCATACCCCCACAAAATGCATCCATCATGTGGGCGGGACAGTTGGTGGTTACCCAATGTGGAAGAATGGCGCACAGAGACCAAGGAAAGTTGCACAATTGATATTCCGTGAAGTTGAAAGTAAGCTGACAACCAGTAGACCAGTGGCGGCTGGTGCTCAACATTTTTGGGGGGCACAAACAAAAAAAATACATCAATTGCAGCCACTGTGTCCATCAAATGCAGCTACTGTGTCCATCAAGCGCAGCCACTTTACCCATAAATTGCAGCCACTGTGCCATCAAATGCAGCTACTGTACCCATCAATTGCTGCCAGTGTGCCCATCAATTGCTGCAAGTGTGCCCCATCAATTGCTGCAAGTGAGCCCCATCAATTGCTGCCAGTGTGCCCCATCAATTGCTGCTAGTGTGCCCCATCAATTGCTGCCAGTGTGCCCCATCAATTGCTGCCAGTGTGCCCATCAATTGCTGCAATTGTGCCCCATCAATTGCTGCAAGTGAGCCCCATCAATTGCTGCCAGTGTGCCCCATCAATTGCTGCTAGTGTGCCCCATCAATTGCTGCAAGTGAGCCCCATCAATTGCTGCCAGTGTGCCCCATCAATTGCTGCTAGTGTGCCCCATCAATTGCTGCCAGTGTGCCCCATCAATTGCTGCCAGTGTGCCCATCAATTGCTGCAAGTGTGCCCCATCAATTGCTGCAAGTGAACCCCATCAATTGCTGCCAGTGTGCCCCATCAATTGCTGCTAGTGTGCCCCATCAATTGCTGCCAGTGTGCCCCATCAATTGCTGCCAGTGTGCCCATCAATTGCTGCAATTGTGCCCCATCAATTGCTGCCAGTGTGCCCATCAATTGCTGCAAGTGAGCCCCATCAATCAAAAATACGATACGCTACGCCGCCGTAAAAATGCGCCGATCTACGTGAATCTGGGCATTTGGCTTTAGTAATCTAGTATTCTCCGGAAGTATTTTGGTACTTACCACCAGGCAAGCAATTCAAGGCTGAAAGTAGCAATAAACATGTTATAAAGCGTGTTA
This sequence comes from Rana temporaria, assembly GCF_905171775.1. Classification (NCBI taxonomy): domain Eukaryota; kingdom Metazoa; phylum Chordata; class Amphibia; order Anura; family Ranidae; genus Rana; species Rana temporaria. The sequence continues at coordinate 461,550,990 of NC_053492.1, read as the reverse complement.
TCAGCCCCTTGCTAGCAGGGTTCCAAAAGGCAATGTAAATTTCAGCAACATTTTACAGCGTAACAGCATTATGTCAGCGCTCACAATCACCTTTATAATGGGTGCTTGACACAAGGACTCTTGAATTATTTCAGGTTGGATTGTGATGGGATTTTATTAATAAATACTCATGAGCAGCACGGCTCACATCTATGATACCTTTTACAATTACTGTTATCAAATCAGTATGGAGAAAAAAAAAATGTAAAAAAAAGTGGGTCTGTTTTCCAGTGACAACTTATAGTAATCTTAAAGTAGAATAGAGTTAAGCTGAACACCCCCGGTTCGGTTATCGCCAGAACTCTCGAACATCGCAAAAGTTGAGACCCGAACTCTAAACCCCATTGAAGTCTATGGGACTCAAAGCTAACTGTCAGTTATTCGCCATAAAAAGGGTATGGGGGCGCGGGTACTGCCCTGGGGGACATGTATCAATTGAATTTTTTTTAAAGGAGCAGTGACTTTAACCACTTCCATACAGGGCACTTATACACCTTCCCGCCCAGACCAATTTTTAGCTTTCAGTGCTGTCGCACTTTGAATGACAATTGCGCGGTCATGCTACACTGTACCCAAACTAATTTTTTATCATTTTGTACCCACAAATAGAGCTTTCTTTTGGTGGTATTTGATCACCTCTAAGATTTTTTTTTATGCAAAAAAAATTAAAAAATTACCGAAAATTTAGAAAAAAAAAACACTTTTTTTTGTTTCCGTTATAAAACATTGTAAGTAAGTACGTTTTCTCCTTCACTAATGGGCACTGATGGTACTGCACTGACTGGCACTGAAAAGGTGGCACTGATGGGCACCGATGAGGTGGCACTGATGTGGTGGCATTGATGATGGGCACCAATATGCGGCACTGATGGGCGGCACGGATGGGCACTGATGGGCGGCACGGATAGGTGGCACAGATAGGCGGCAGGGATAGGCGGCACGGATGGGCAGGGATAGGCGGCACGGATGGGCAGGGATAGGTGGCACGGATGGGCAGGGATAGGCGGCACGGATGGGCAGGGATAGGCGGCACGGATGGGCACTGATAGGTGGCATGGATGGGCACTGATAGGCGGCATGGATGGGCACTGATAGGCAGCAGGGATGGGCATAGATGGGCACTAACTAATGTGTTGTACTAATGGATGCCAATTAGTGCCAAACAATGCCTGCCAATCAGTGATGCCCATTGTGGGCACTGATTGGCATCCATTGTGGCACTGATTGGCATCCATTATGTGTCATCCCTGGTGGTCTAGGGTGGCATACCTTTGATTTAAATCCCTGGTGATCTAGTGGAATCCCTAGTGGTCCAGTGGGCATCCCTCGTGGTCAAGTGGGCATCCTCAGGAGGGGCTGTGCTCATAATCGATCAGCACAAACCCCCCCCTGTCAGAGGAGCAGCCGATCGGCTCTCCTCTACTCGCGTCTGACAGACGCGAGTGAAGAAAAGCCGATTACCGGCTTTCGCTGTTTACATCGTGATCAGCCGTGATTGGACACGGCTCATCACGTGGTAAAGTGTCTCCGTGAGAGACACTTTACCTAGATCGGTGTTGCGGGGTGTCATACTGACACCCTGCAACAACGATCGCCACGATGCGCGCCCCCGGGGGCGCGCAGCGGCTCAGAATCCTGAGGACGTCATATGACGTCCACTCAGGATTCTGCAACCACTTTGCCGCTGTCAATCTGTCATTGGCGGGCGGTAAGTGGTTAATGATGTTTAAAGTGAAACAGTAAAAATGAAAAATTCCTTTAAATATAGTGTATCAGTACCATGTAAAGAATATGCTGCAGAAAAACTGACATTTATAAAATACCATTGCCGGCAATAGAAAAATGTAAAAAGAAAATGGTGTGGGGGTCCCCCTTCCCAATCCATACCAAGCACTTTTGGTCTAGTATGGATTTTAAGGGGAACCCTGTGCCAATTTATTTTTTCCATACAGACCCTTTTCCGAGCATGTAGCTTGGCAGGCCAGGAAAAGGGGGTGATGAACAAGCAACCCCCCCCCCCAAACCATACTGGGCTACATGCCCTCAACATGGGAGGATGTTTTGGAACAGGGGGGCTCTCTGGGCAGGGGGCTTATTAGAATCTGGTAGCCCCCTTTAACAAGCCTGCTGGGTGGGTGACGTCACAAGGGGTCGGTGCCACCAAGTGCTGTTGCCAAGTGGCCCTGTCTCCTTACCTATATAATAACTTTCAAACAGCGGTTATCCTTTATTTTTTTCCGGGTTCTGTGGTGGTGGCATCGGCGTCGTGATTGACTATGAATCTACATTGGGGGGCATTGTTTTTTTAATAAAGGAATTGTCAAAAACTGTGTGTGTGTTTTAATTTCTTTTTGAGACTTTTTTTTTGGTGAATGGGTAGGGGTACAATGTACAATGTACAATTTACCCTCCACACTCATGTACATACTGCTCAGCAGGGCTTTTTTTCAGGGGGAACTTGGGGGAACTCAGTTCCACCACCTCTGGCTCAGACCCTTTGGTGCCTGCTCACCACAATCACTTGTAAACATAGAAGTCTGGTTTCTGTGTTTACAAGTGACAGCTCTGCACTCTGTGTGTAACCCACCTGAACTCTGCACACTGTATGTAATGCAATCCTGGTATTTAATGCCCCTTTAAGACCCTCCTACTGTTTTTGAAATCTGAACGGGGTCATGGTTGAGTTCCTACACCTATTTTCTGAGAAAAAAGGCTCTGCTGCTCAGTATCACATTGTCCACACTCCTCTCCTGTACATACTGCCCACATTCATAAACTCCTCTATTGTACATAGTGCTGGCTGTCATACCCTTTCCACTCCTCTCCTGTGCATACTGCCCACTATCATACCGTCCACACTCCTCTCCTGTACATATCACCCACTGTCATACCCTCCACACTCCTCTCCTGTACATACCACCCACTGTCATACCCTCCACACTCCTCTCCTGTACATACTGCCCCATCATACCCTCCGCACTCATTCCTCTCCTGTACATACCGCCCACTGTGATACCCTCCACGCTCCTCTCCTGTACATACTGTCCACTGTATACCCTACCACACTCCTCCCCTGTACATACTGTAACCCAACCTTACCCTCCAAACTCCTCTCCTGTACATACTGCCAACTATCTTTCTCTCCACATTCCTCTCCTGTACATACTGCCCCCATCATACCCTCCACACTCCTCTCCTGTACATACTGCCCACTTTCATACCCTCCACACTCCTCTCCTGTACATACTACCCACTGTCATACCCTCTACACTTTTCTCCTATACATAGTGCCCACTGTCATAACCTCCACACTCCTGTACATACTGCCCACTGTCATATCCTCCCCATTCTTCTTCTGTACATACTGCTCACCGTTTTACCCTCCACACTCATCTTATGTACATACTGCTCAGTATCACACCACTCACACTGCCCACATTCATAAACTCCTCTATTGTACATAGTGTCGACTGTCATACCCTCCCCACTTCTCTCCTGTGCATACTGCCCACTATCATACCGTCCACACTCCTCTCCTGTACATAACACCCACTGTCATACCCTCCACACTCTTCTCCTGTACATACTGACCACTATGATACCATCCACACTCCTCTCCTGTACATACTGCCCACTATGATACCATCCACACTCCTCTCCTGTACATACTGCCCACTATGATACCATCCACACTCCTCTCCTGTACATACCGCCCACTGTGATACCCTCCACACTCCTCTCCTGTACATACTGTCCACTGTCATACCCTCCACACTCCTCCACTGTATATACTGTAACCTAACCTTACCCTCTAAACTCCTCTCCTGTACATACTGCCAACTATCTTTCTCTCCACATTCCTCTCCTGTACATACTGCCCCCATAATACCCTCCACACTCCTCTACTGTACATACTACCCACTGTCATACCCTCTACACTTTTCTCCCATACATAGTGCCCACTGTCAAAATCTCCACACTCCTGTACATACTGCCCACTGTCATATCCTCCTCACTCTTTTTCTGTACATACCCTCCACACTCCTCTCCAGTACATACTACCCACTGTCATATCCTCCACACTCCTCTCTGGTACATACTACCATGTGTCATACCCACCACACTCATCTCCTGTACATAATGTCCACTGGCATACCCTCCACACTCCTCTGCTGTGCATACTGCCCACTGCCATACCCTTTACACTCCTCTCCTGTACATAGTGCCCACTGTTGGACCCTCCACATTCCTCTCCCTCACCTGCACATACTTCCCACTTGTATACCACCCATACTCCTCCCCTATGCCTCTTACGCACAAAAACTGTTCTTTAAAATTATACTGAATATCCTCAATGTTACCAGCTCTAGAATGGGCACACTTTTGTTTGTTCAACTAAAGGAAATCTCAGTCCTCATATTTGTTCTGCCCCATTATTTGTACTCATTTAATTTTGTTATTACCACTGTGACGTACAGAGGAACATAGGGGATCTCAGCTACTCTAAATATAGCACTTGTAAAAAAAGTGTCCCTGAAAATATTTTTTAAATGTTGGCAACTGTGCACTTAGACACTGCCCAAGGGCCACTGGGTCAGTAGGGGGCCCCATGAGAGGCTCCTGGGATCCTGTGATATTAAAGCGGTAGTAAACTTTGCTAACATTACTACTTTGTAGAGGCCCTGAGGTAGGTTATGCCACAATGTGCACAGCATATTAGCACATTAGGGTACACTTAAATTGTCCTCCAGTGCTGCGCTGTGATCAATCCGGCGGGTCCCGGGCGCTTCCATCTTCACCTGGTCTTCCTTCTGGGTTCTGTGCCTTTGGTCACTTGCCTTCGCCGGGCTGCGTTCATGTCATTCCCACGCATTCTTATGCGCATCCTCTCTCTCTCATCCCCCCTTTCTCTCTCAGCCTCCCTCCCTTACCCCTCACCCCTCTCTCATCCCCTTTCGTGCTCTCGCTCTCTCTCTCTCTTTCTCTCTCATTTTCACTTTCACTCTCACTTTAATTTAATTTGTTATAACAAAAAATTGTTTGCATTTTTATTTATTTATAAAAGGCCTCAGCACCAGGCCCATGATGTTCTTAATCTGGCCCTGCACTCAAAGTGCTGAATTAATAAGCTTGTCCGAGAGTTCAGAAGAAATTACACTTAGTACACACTGTAGAGAGATATGCTTTGTTCATATTTCATGTCTAAGGTTTACATCCACTTTAAGGAAGAATTCCAGGTATGACCATTTTTACAAAGCTGCATTGGTCCAGCTTGGACTAAACAGAGAGTGCTTTGCATTCATTGAAAAAGTAGAAAGCATTCTCTGAAATGTACCCAAGCCAAGCAGCCAGCCTCATGTGTTCAGAATTGTAACGGTCAGGGGTTACCGCCATTACGGTATTCCATTCCACCAACCCACGGCAGCTTATCGACACTCCACAATCCGGCAGACGAACATGGCCCATACAGAATCCCCAGAAACGAGACACACAGCTCTGTCTCAATACAAGGAACTCAATACACATTTTTAGTCAGACTTTCTGGCACGAATCTACATGAGTTAATTACTATCATTTACCCAGACATTGTGACTCCGCGATAAGCTTTTCTCACCTTCTATACAATCCACATTCCTTTAGTAAACATAAGTCGGACATCTGACCTTTAGATTGTGCTAATTCACATCACATATTATCATCAATAGACGTTCACACAATACAGTGTCAATTAGCATAGCACAATGAAATATCTTAGGAGCCAGACTTAATGAACACAATAGACAATAGAATGCAATCACAGCAAGCTTTATCACTACAGCCAGGTAGCTGGAGGTGATTAACATCAATTAACATCTTAACAGTATGTGTCCCCACATTGAATGAATCACACTCTTATTGACCTGTTGGGTTCGGAATTAACCACCTGTAATATTTCAAGATATCCTGCAATACATTGTGAATTATCATTACTGTCCCATCTCATGTAATTCAAGATATAATCATTGGAGAAGCTGAACCAGGAGTACCCCGTATCTCTCAAGAGCCTCTGGGTCCCACGGGTCATACCGTTACAAGAATGGAGCAGGCAGCAGCTTGGCTTAGGTCCCAGAAGCTAGTAGAGTCTTTGGGGCAGATTCACGTAGAGCCGCGTAAAATTGTGCGGGCGTAACGTATCTGATTTACGTTACGCCTCCGCAACATACACGGGAAAGTGCTGTATTCTCAAAGCACTTGCTCCGTAAGTTGCGGCGGCGTAGCGTAAATCGGCCGGCGTAAGCCCGCCTAATTCAAATTTGGATCAGGGGGGCGTGTTTTATGCAAAACTTCTGTGACCTGACGTGATTGACGTTTTTTCAGAACGGCGCATGCGCCGTCCGTGGAATTTCCCAGTGTGCATTGCTCCGAAGTACGCCGCAAGGACGTCATTGGTTTCGACGTGAACGTAAATGACGTCCAGCCCCATTCACGGACGACTTACGCAAACGACGTAACTTTTTCAAATTTCGACGCGGGAATGACGGCCATACTTAACATTGGCTGCGCCACCATATAGCAGGGGCAACTTTACGCCGGGAAAAGCCTAACGTAAACGTCGTAACTTTACTGCGTCGGCCGCGTGTACGTTCGGGAATTCGCGTGTCCTTCACTGTGGTGGCTGGAGCTCAGATAAACCCCCCAGCCGCACTACTTATCCTATCCAGGTCATGGGCGGCTTCCCCACTGCTTCTTCTCCTCGGTAGCTTCCCGGGTGGCTTTGGCTGCTTCCCAGTTCGATTCTCCTCCCTTAAGACCCGCTTCCTGATTGGCCTGGAGGAGAAGCAGGAAGACAATAGCGAATATTATTCGCTATTGTCACACAGGTGGGTGGGCTCTGTACCTCAAGCCCACCCATTTTGAAGCCAATTAGAGCCTCAGGCTCTAATCACATGCTTATAAAAAAAAAAAACATAGAAATCCACGCGTCCAGCGTCCTGCATGGAGATTAGGGGCTGGGCACATGGAGATTAGGGGGGGCCTGCGTCCCGTATGAGCGCCTGCTACTGGTCCTAAAACGAAAAAAAGCAAAAAAAGAACAAAGAAACAAATAAATAAATAAATAAATAGGTGTCAGGAGATGTCAGTACTATAATAATGTTATTATGCCAAACACATCTGCACCAATTTATTATGCCAAACACAAATATACCAGCAGACCAAACCTGATTTAACCTTGTAAATGTTTTTGCATGTGTAGTGCCTCTAATATTAATATGGTAGTTAAAATAAATGATTACACTTTGAAATTATTTGAAACCATGTTATTAAATTTATATACCCTTCACTGGTGATAAAGTAATTTATTATGTAGGTCATTGAATTGGAAAGATGTTTGATTGCTTCTCGAGGAATGTTATTCCAGGTCTTGTATCATTCAAGCTTTGTTTTTTTAGTATTCTGAGTTTAGTACGGACTTGCACTAATAGTTCTACTGCCTAGATCTCAAATGTATGCAATTGGAGGCATATCAGGTCAATGAGTTCTCCTAGTTGTATCTACTGTCTGCATGCCAAGTGAGTTCTGCTCTATAGCTCAAACTTTATCTGCTAAAAAAAAATCAGTTCTTACCTGTTTTATTAGTAGTAAAACACCAGAGGGCTGGATTCAGGTAGAATTGCGCTTTTTTTACGGAGGCGCAGGGCAACGTTTTTCCCCGCAAAATTACTGCGCTGCCCTTGATTCACGGAGCAGTAGCTCCGTAAATTGCGTGGGCGTGGCGGCAAAATGCCCGGCGTAAGCGCGCGCAATTTAAATGATCCCGTAGGGGGCGGGAATCATTTAAATTAGGCGCGTCCCCGCGCCGATCGTAGAGCGCATGCTCCGTCGGGAAACTTTCCCGACGTGCATTGCGGCAAATGACGTCGCAAGGACGTCATTTGCTTCAAAGTGAACGTGAATGCCGTCCAGCGCCATTCACGAATCACTTACGCAAACTACATAAATTTGAAATTTCGCGACGCGGGAACGACGGGTATACGTAGCATTGGCTGCCCCTGCTAATAGCAGGAGCAGCCTTACGCGAAACCCGACGAACGGAAACAACGTAAACTGCGTACGCAGGGCTCGCGTAGGGTAGTGAATCGGCGTTAGTATGCAATTTGCATACTATACACTGACCACTACGGGAACACCCCCTAGCGGCCATCGTAAGAATGCAGCCTAAGATATGCGGGCATAAGAGCCTTATGCCACGCATATCTTAGGCTGCAGTCGGCGTAACGAGGTTCCTGAATCAGGAGCATTCGAAACGCCGGCGCAAGTAAGCAATTGCGCTGCGTAACTATGGTTACGCAGACGCAAATTGCTACCTGAATCTGGGCCAGAGTTTATAATTTTGCCAACATACTGCTGGACAGGGGCATTGCTAGGTCTGCAAAAGATCTGGGCCTAGAGCCCATAGCAGTGATCAACCTTTTTGCAGGCCCGGGGGGTGGGGGGGGGGGGGGGGGGGGGGGGGGGGATCACGCGGGTGGTAAGCAATTTTTGCGGCCAATGACTGGGGGTGTTGGCGCTTCAATCACCACAGCTGCACTTCCAACATTGAAGTGGCCCGGCTGTGTGGGCAGAAGAGCGGTGATGCAGGGCGGGCGTAGAGAGATGATGCCATCTATGCTCATCCGCCCGTTTGCTTCTCTCATTCGCCTGCCCGGCTCTCTCATGCAGCCCGCCTGCTCACTGCAGAGAGGCCACAGCCTGCTGGTTAAGCAGGGACCTGCGGTAAGAGACGCATGGCTATGGGCCCCAGATTCGGGGCTATAGCCCCAATAGCCACCCCCTAGCGATGCCACTGTTGCTGGATCATCACAGGGATCCAACACTCTGACAGAGGCTGCAGAGCATGACTAAGGCATACCAGAGGTGGTGCCAAATGTAAACCTGTAGACTGCTATAGCCCTCTGAACCCCACTTCCAACTTATAACTAAAAGGATACAACCGACACATTTGTTGGAGTAAAATTGGCTATTTATTAACCACTTGCTTACTGGACACATATACCCCCCTCCTGCCCAGGCGAAATTTCAGCTTCCGGCACTGCGTCTCTTTAACTGACAATTGCGCGGTCGTGCGACGTGGCTCCCCAAACAAAATTGATGTCCCTTTTTCCCTACAAATAGAGTTTTCTTTTGGTGGTATTTGATCACCTCTGCGGTTTTTATTTTGTACGTTTATTTTGTAAGTCGTCCGTGAAAGGGGCTGGACGTCATTTACGTTCACGTCGAAACCAATGACGTCCTTGCGACGTCATTTGGAGCAATGCACACTGGGATATTTTACGAACGGCGCATGCGCCGTTCGGCGCGGGGATGCGCTTGATTTAAATGATACACGGCCCCTACCTGCCGAATTTGAATTCCGCCGGGTGATTTACGCTACCCCGCCGCAACTTACGGAGCAAGTGCTTTGAGAATACAGCACTTGCCCGTGTAAGTTGCGGAGGCGTGACGTAAATCAGATACGTTACGCCCGCACAATTTTGCGCAGCTGTACGTGAATCTGCCACAATATTTTTAACTTTTTGCTATAATAAATATCCCAATTTTAGGCCGATACGTATTCTTCTACATATTTTTGGTAAAAAAAAAAAAAAACGCAATAAGCGACTGGTTTGCGCAAAAGTTATAGCGCCTACAAAACAGTGGACGGAATTATGATTTTTTTTTTTACTAGTAATGGCGGCGATCTGCGATTTTTATTGGGACTGCGACATTATGGCGGACACACATCGGACACTTTTGACACATTTTTGGGACCATTCACATTTATAGCAAACAGTGCTATAAATATGCACTAATTACTGTATAAATGTGACTGGCAGGGAAGGTGTTAAATGTGTGCCCTGCATAGTGTTTCTAACTGTGGGGGAAGGGGACTGACTGGTGGAGGTGACCGATCTGTGTCCCTATGTACAAGAGACACAGCATCGGTCTCCTCTCCCTGACAGGACGTGGATCTGTGTGTTTACACACACAGATCCACGTCCTTGTCTGTGTAACGGGCGATCGCGGGTGCCTGGCGGACATCGCCGCCACCAGGCACACGCATCGCCACTGCAGTGATGCGGCGGGCGCGCACGTGCCGGCGGCGGCGCTCGTGCACCCCCCAGTGGCTGGAGGAACTGAGGACGTCTAAAGACGTCCTCCCGAGAATTGAGAGCCACTTTATGGCCGTCTTTTGACAATAGGGAGGATACCAAGTGGTTAATAATAAGAAAATAAAAACATTTCTTAACACAGAACAATAACAATGATGACAATAAGGACCCTCAGGTTTCCGATCCTTGGAGGCACTACCAAGCCAACACAAAATTGTATCAGTGGAACCACTTAAGGGTCCTCATCCACAGAACACCGGCTCAAGAACAATGACACCTCCATTTCCACAAATTCCCATCAAACCACCATTAACTGGGATCAACCATAGGACCCCATACCATTGACGGGTCCTTACTCTGGTTTTACACAGAAAATTTTGGATGCCTCCAAGGACCCCAACCACCATACCACTACAGTCCCCCAATATCCACAGGGGCGGGAGGGTGGGAAGCTTCTTCTTCGGCCGTTTTCCTTCCAAGTGCCCCACCTCCCCACCTACATTGCCTCTCCCTACCTTACATTTTACCCAATCACTGTTTTCAAACATTACCCCACTCCTGACAATATTCTATTAACCCCCTAACTGCCAAACTACCCTGCTAGCCTGCCCTTCGCCTATTTCTTTATTTTGTTTTGCTTCGGGCCTTTCTGGAACAGTGCAAGGGTAGAAGAAATCAGCTACTGGAGACGTCATTATCATACCTTTCTATTGCAGTGGACTTCCTTTGTTTTAAAGAGGAAGTAAAGGCACAAAAAAAAAACCTTGCAAGACAAAGGCATGATGAGCTAGTATGAATGTGAACCAACAATGCACTAAATTAAAGGAACCTATTCAGAAAATAAAAAACTAACCTTTACAACCCCTTTAAGACAAAGCTTACGTTTTTTTATATATTGTGCCCCTTAACTGCATAGGCAATTTTTCTTGATAAAACAGAGGAAATAAGGACGCTCTGGTGGAGGTGGATACTTGGTCAGAGGGATGATAGTGATAAGATCAGGGCTCAAGTCCTGCGGGAACGCATGGGAACGGAGTTCCTGCACTTTTTTCACAGCAGGAACGCAGTTCCCTTTGCAGGACTAGAGCAGCCTCTAGCAGCCGAGCCGCCTGAGCCGATCCTTCACTAAGCGGCGATGCCCAGCTCGAGTCACTGTCAGGGGCAGGCGAACCTTAGTAATCCTTTATGTTACTGGCCACTTCCTGTATATGGATTCCTCGGGTAGTGTGCGGGTATTCCATCACTTCCTCAATGCCGCAATGTCTCCTGGGAGCTTTTGTCATTGTTCCCAGGAGACATTGCGGAGGCCTGCCGTGAGTTATCGCGGGATTTAGAAAGAACTTGCGGTTTAGTAATTATGCATATGAGCGTATCATTTTTTTTTTTTTTTTTTGGTGGGGGAGTGGATCTTGGGTGGGAGTTCCCACACTTTTTTCCCCAGGACTTGACCCCTGGATAAGATGGCACTTCTGGCAGCACTTTGGTTAGAGGAGAAGCAACTCTGAGAGCCGGTTCACACTGGGGCAACTCGTCAGGCGACTCAGCCGCCTGACAAGTCGCGTCCCATTCTATTCAATAGAACCGTTCTAATAGGAACGACGCAAGTCGCTCCGACTTAGAAAAAGATTCTTGTACGACTTTGGGGGCGACTTGCATTGACTTCTATACAGAAGTCATTTTGCAAGTCGCCTCTGAAGTTGTCTTCAGGACGCCTTGCCGAGTCGCCCCCGAAGTCGTGCCGCCCCAGTGTGAACCGGCTCTTAAGGCTGCATTCACATCTATGCGACAGCGGCGTACGGCGTACGCAGCGTATTTTGCCGCGAGTGTGTATCTTTTTTTTTTTTTCAGATTCTTCCCATTGCTGTCAATGGGCGAACGCCAATGTCGCCTGAAAAAAAGGGTCCGGGACTTTTTTTCAGGCGACAGGCGTTCGGCGTCTATGAGATGTGAACCATCTCCATAGACAGCAATGGGAATTCTCCCCTCTAGCGGCAGAAGCGTCCGGCGTCGGGCGTTTTGTCGCATAGATGTGAATGGAGCCTTAGATATAGAAAAGGATAAGAAAGGCGCTTCTAAGTGCAGTATGCAAAATTTAATAAAGTGCAAAAAGGGTTTAAAGCACTTACAAGATCGTTGAGTGTTAAAAGACATGATAAAATCAGGAGTCCTCATCTGTGGCATGTGTCCATCTTCAGCATGGTGGTAGAGAGCAGTGTAGAGTCGTCCAGCAGCTGTAAAGCATTCTCATACGTGTTGGAGACAGGAGGCAGCAGGGAAGCCTGTATTCTGGGTTCGCTGCGGGACACACAAGGCTGATGGTGTCAGTGGGGAGAAGGGGCGGTAACATGTTTCAGAGCATGTGCGGCTCCTTCGTCAGACCTATTAGGCTCCAAAACACGTTCCATCCATTCTCAACCAGGGATCTATGGATCCCTAGGGTTTCTCCAGAGGTGTCTAGGGGTTCCTTGAACTGTGTCTGATTGACTTCCTAACTGATAGTGCCTTTATAGTTCTAGAGAAAGCACCACTTGGCCGCGCCAATCATTCTTTTACCTGCCTGTAAGACTGGCCTTCCAATAAAACTTTGATGCATTATTCCCACTAACCACCAATATAAGTGCCTGTAACGGAACCCCAAATGGGACAGGGGTTAAATCCGTTCACGATATTCCATTCCACCCAAGACAGCTTATCGACACTCCACAATCAGGCAAACGAACACGACCGATAAGAATTCCCCCCAGAAACGAGACACACAGCTCTGGTTGAGGTTCAAAACAGGGAATGAATCTTTATTATCTGCACATGGTAACACATTTCTCCTCAAAATACATCCCTCCCACCCTTGGGAAACAGGGTGGGTTAAATTGTCCAATGACAATGGTGATACAGGTCAGGTGTGTTCAAACTTCTCCTTCAGTAAACAGTCTTAGCAGGGGGGGGGGGTTGCTGGAGTGATTCCCCCCTTTCCTCACAGCAAGACACTTAAACATCCCATAATAGGTATCCAGACTACCAAGCTCCAATCCACATAGCAGACTTAATTACCACAATAGACAATGGAATGCAATCACACCCCACCCCTTTCATCACAGCAAGCTTACTAGTATACATCAGCCAACACACAATATATATACAATGTATACAATATCTGACCGCATTAAATGTGACTAGCACAGACCATAGTGGGGTTCTCATTCACCCTGTGCCCCTAAAGTTAATCCTGTTACATGGCTCCCTCCTTGTGGAACACTCCGGCAGACCCGGCTTGATCCTTTTCGGGTCAACTTAGGGATGTCTGGAACTAGGAGGCCGGGATGACGTCTGTTTGCCGGCATAAACCATCAGCATTGACATTTGGCTTACCAGGTCGGTAGCTGATGGGGAAGGTGAATAATGGAATTCAGTTCTGGAACAGTCACTTGCTTTGCTCTCTCAATGGCTCCCAAAACCTGTTGCTGATGCTCTTGGGACAGATAAGGCACAACCTGGATGCAAATCCCATTTAATCTTTTGACAATTTCAGCCTGTTTGTGCATTTCAATGTTCAAGCCACGGGACATCTCATAATACATGACGTAGTGTCGTTGCATCTCCGATTTCTCTCTGGCCAACTTGTCACATTCCCATTTTAGACTGTGATATTGTGCCGGATCTACAGTACATGTCGGGGAAGTAGTCTTACCCGGGTCTAAGCAGCAAGCGAGTTGGTTCCAGCAACGCAGGGCTGGGCACAGGTAGTCACTGTGTGGGCTTCAGCGGGGCACATCGGGGCGTACGCAGAAATAAGGGGGGCCAAATCATTCCCCAGTAGTACATCTGCTGGCAAATCCTTCATCACCCCCACATTCACATGTCCCGAACCAACCCCCCAATCCAGGTGAACCCGGGCAACGGGTAGCCGGAAGACGTTGCCTCCTGCTACTCTTACGGCTACGGTGTCTCCGGTGTGCTGGCTCTCTGGGATGAGTTTCTTCTGTAGCAGGGTCATCGTGGCCCCAGAATCGCGTAGTCCATTGGCTACCTTTCCATTGACCCAGACAGTCTGCCTGTGTTGCTGCCTATTGTCCTGGTTAGCTGCTTGTATCGGATCTGCCTCGTGCAGAACGTCCCAATGTTCTTCCTCCTCAACGCAGTGGGCCGCAGGCATGGGTGTGCGGGGGTTCCCCCTTTCTGGCTGTCTCCATGACTGTGACTGCCTGGGTGGATTCAATGGACAGTCTAGCTTTCTGTGTCCTAGCTGTTTACACCCAAAACACCTGATGGACTGTGAGTAGTCCTGGGAGTTGAACCTAGGCTTCTGAGGATAAGTGGCCGCTGGAGGTGGTGTTGTAGGACGGTCTGACTGGGGTTTGTAGGCAATAGGCGGCGGAGGTGCCGCTGATCGATAATCCACCCGAGCTGTGGTCTTGACCACAGAGTTGTCCAGTTTGCGGGCGTCTGTGTATTCGTCCGCCAGGCGAGCTGCTTCAGACAAGGAGAAAGGGTTTCTGTCCCGGACCCATTCTCTGACTTCCCGGGACAGTTTGTCAAAGAAGTGCTCCAGCAGGAACACCTGCAGCACCTGTTCCCCGGATTCTGCTTGGCATCCATCGACCCAGTGGGATGCTGTGCGGTGTAGGCGGCATGCCCACTCGGTATACGAGTTTCCAGTCTGCTTGCTCGTCTCTCGGAACCGCCTCTGGTGTGACGGCATACCTGGCCAAAAGTGCTTCTTTTACCAGTCCATAGTTCATAATATCCTTTTCTGGGATGGCCCTGAACGCTTCACTGGCCCGGCCGGATAATTTCCCAGACAAAATGGTAACCCATTCCTCTGTGGGCACCCGGTGTAGGGCACATTGCCGTTCAAAATCAGCAAGGTACCCATCAATCTCCCCTTCAGTTTCAATGAAGTTCTTAAAAGCAGCAAAATGTATCTTTCTCCTTTCAGTTGGTGCTGCTGTGACTTCTGCTGCTGCAGAACGTCTTTGCCGTAGCCAATTTGCGTCCACAGCAGCTATAACTCGGTCTATGATCTCCGGTGGAGGGTTAGGACCATAGTGTGCCAGTCTTAGCTTAACAGCCCGATCAAAACTTTCTTCCTCCGGGGTCCTGTCTGTTACGCTGGGCCTTTCCGTTATGTTGGGTCTTTCCGCTCCATCCATTTGGACAAGTTCTGTGATCACGTCCATCTTCTTATGGTTTCTGGCTGGTCTGCCCCGGCTCTCCAGTAAGTCCTTGAGGGCAGAGAGCTTCAGCCGTTCCTACTGTGTCTCCATTGTCCTGTGTCCTTGTAGCTGTCCTTTAAGGCTGTGGGATCATCTCACTGCTTGCCAACAATTGTAACGGAACCCCAAATGGGACAGGGGTTAAATCCGTTCACGATATTCCATTCCACCCAAGACAGCTTATCGACACTCCACAATCAGGCAAACGAACACGACCGATAAGAATTCCCCCCAGAAACGAGACACACAGCTCTGGTTGAGGTTCAAAACAGGGAATGAATCTTTATTATCTGCACATGGTAACACATTTCTCCTCAAAATACATCCCTCCCACCCTTGGGAAACAGGGTGGGTTAAATTGTCCAATGACAATGGTGATACAGGTCAGGTGTGTTCAAACTTCTCCTTCAGTAAACAGTCTTAGCAGGGGGGGGGGGGGGGTTGCTGGAGTGATTCCCCCCTTTCCTCACAGCAAGACACTTAAACATCCCATAATAGGTATCCAGACTACCAAGCTCCAATCCACATAGCAGACTTAATTACCACAATAGACAATGGAATGCAATCACACCCCACCCCTTTCATCACAGCAAGCTTACTAGTATACATCAGCCAACACACAATATATATACAATATATACAATATCTGACCGCATTAAATGTGACTAGCACAGACCATAGTGGGGTTCTCATTCACCCTGTGCCCCTAAAGTTAATCCTGTTACAGTGCCATTTTCCATATGATCACCAAAAATTGGTTTTAGCAGGAGTTCCCCAAGATCTGAACATTACTTTAAAAGCTCCACTTGGGTAAAAAGTTTGGGAAAGGCTGCTTTAAACTATCCCAGTGTTTAGCTTTAAAGAATAACACCACTTTCGTGGGGGGAAAAAATAGAAAATAAAGAAAAAATAACATAGCGCATATAACTGCAGCACTAATCATATTGTAATTGAATGTTAAAGTGGAGTTCCACTCATAAATATAACATTGCATCAGTAGTTTTAAAAAAATGTCATTAGTCCTTTACGAATTTTTTATTAGATGCCTTCAAAGTGTTGTTGCTAGGCAGAATAGTTAATCTTCCCACTTCCTGCACCTAGGTGCTTAAGCTTCCTAACCTACACCGCACAGACTCCTGGGAATGTAGTGGGTGTATCTTTCCAGGAGTCTGTGCACTCCCCAGTCTCGAAGAATCATGTGATTTGGACAGCACAGGTGCTGAAACCTAATCTGACACTGCTTGTGCAGCAACAATTTTGAATTTTTTAAGTCGTTTGCGTAAGTCGTTTGCGAATAGGAATTTGCGTAGAATGACATCATCGTTGTAAGCATTGGCTGGTTCCGGTTTAATTTCGAGCATGCGCACTGGGATACCCCCACGGACGGCGCATGCGCAGTTAAAAAAAAACGCAGTTTACGTCGGGTCACAACGTATTTATATAAAACACGCCCCCATTACATCCATTTGAATTCCGCGCCCTTACGCCGCCAGAGATACACTACGCCGCCGTAACTTACGGCGCAAATTCTTTGAGGATTCGAAATAAAATAAATAAGTTACGGCGGCGTAGTGTATCTTAGATACGCTGCGCCCGGCGTACAGATGCGCCGCTGTACGAGGATCTGCCCCTAAATGTGGCATTTCATTTCCTGTTCCATAAAATTAACTTGTTCTCAAATGTAATGGAAATGTTACTTCTTTAAGATTTGCTTCATATATATATATATATACACTGTACAGTATGCTGCTCTACAGAAAAGTCTGGGTTTTATGGTGCCCTATGGTTTCTCCAAAGGTGGTTAGGGATTACTTGACCTCCCATCTTATGGTGCCCCCATGGTTCCAGGTCCAACACCAAATGGCAGAACCAGTGATATGACACCAATGAACATTTAGGCTGTCTGTGTCATTCTGACCACCACTGTAGGGATTGGGGGCCAGATCCTCAAAAACCCGGCGCAACGTAATTTTTGGCATTTAAGTTACACCACCGCAAAATCTCTACCTAAGTGCCCGATCCACAAAGCACTTACCTAGAAATTTTGAGCGGTGTAACTTAAATCCGTCCGGCGCAAGGCGTTCCTCTTCAACTGGTGGCGATTCCCATTTAAATTAGGCGCGCTCCCGCGCCAGCCGTACTGCGCATGCTCGTGACGTCATTTTTCTGACGTGCATAGCGTGAAATTACGTTACGCCGAGCTTTGTGGATCGCGACGGGTCAATAAAGTTGCGTCGGAAAAAAAAAATTCAAAACAAAAAAAAAATCGCGTCGCTGGACAGAAGGGTCTGCTTTTACATGGTGTAAACAGTTTACACTTTGTAAAAGCAGCCCTAATTTTGCGTTTGCAAACTAAAACTTACGGAGAAAAAACGAAGCGTAAAAGCTTCGTGGATCTCCGTAAGTGCTAATTTGCATACCCGAGGCGGCATTTCGACACGAAATGCCCCCAGCGGCGGATGCGGTACTGCATCCTAAGATCCGGCAGTGTAAGTCCCTTACACATGTCGGATCTTCTGCCTAACTATGGAAAACTGATTCTGTGGATCAGTTCCATAGTTAGAAACAGGGATACGACGCCGTAACAGCAGTTACCCCGGCGTATCCCTTTTGAGGATCTGGCCCTTAGTTCTTTCTACTGACCACCAATGTAAGAGGCATTCTTTTCACTAGGGATGAGCCGAACACCCCCCCCCCCCCAGTTCGGTTCCCTTCCGAACATTCGAATGGACCGAAAGGTTGCGCAAACTTTCGAACCCTCTTAAAGTCTATGGGACTCGAACGTCAGAAATCAAAAGTGTGTATTTTGAAGGCTAATATGCAAGTTATTGTCCTAAAAAGGGTTTGGGGACCCCGGTCCTGCCCCAGGGTACATGTATCAATGCAATTTTTTTTTTTAAAACTGCCGTTTTTTCGGGAGCAGTGATTTTAATGATGCTTAAAGTGAAAAAATAAAAGTGAAATATTCCTTTAAATATCGTGCCTGGGGGGTTTTTACAGCATGCCTGTAAAGTTGCATTTTTTTCGAACTGTCCCCTGGACAAAATAAAATTTCTAAAGGATTAAAAGTCAAGTCGGCTTTAATGTCATGTCTGGTCCCGGCAATATGGATGAAAATCATTGAGAAAAACGGCATGGGTACCTGTGGTATTATTAGGAAGAGAACACCAGCAATTGTCTGCAGTTAGCTTTAGTTGCACACTGTGCACAGGATACAGTACACTGTCTGAAAATACTGCAGCTACCACAATCAACTGCCTGCCTGTCAGTATATTAGGAAGAGAATAACAGGAACGGATCTAGCTAAACTGAATACAGTGTATATATATATATATATATATATATATATATATATATATACTCACACAACACCTGGGATGCATATATATATACTGAATACACTGTAACTTCAGCTAACTCGAATGAAATGACACTCTATCTCTCTCTCTCAGCACCGCAGGCGGCCTTATATAGTGTGGGGCGTGTACTAAACCCCCTGAGCCATAATTGGCCAAAGCCAGTGGCTTTGGCCAATTATGGCTCTCCATTCTTACCGCGCTGTGATTGGCCAAAGCATGCGGGTCATAGTGCATGCTTGGCCAATCATCAGCCAGCAATGCACTGCGATGCCGCAGTGAATTATGGGCCATGACGCGCCACTCGAATTTGGCGAGAACGGCCCATAATGTTCTCAATTCGGCGAACAACCGAACAGACGTTGTTCGAGTCGAACATAAGTTTGACACGAATCCCTACTTTTCACCAATCCTAGATTAAGTATTTTTTGCAGGGTCTCCCTGAGACTTGAAAATTATTTCAAGGGTTCCCTAAGTCCGCCTGACCGTATCCACGGATAAATCCTCTGAGGATTTTGATCCGATGGAGTGTACTCACCATCGGATCGAAATCCGCGCCGAATTGACACCGCGGTGACGTGTCACGCCGTCGCTGCGATGATGACGCGGCGACGTGCGCGACGCTGTCATATAAGCAATTCCACGCATGCGTCAAATCATTACGATGCATGCGAGGGATGGGTTCGGACGGATGGATCCGGTGAGTCTGTACAGACCACCGGATCGATCCGCTGGAGCCGATTCCAGCGGATAGATTTGTAAGCATGTCTACAAATTTTTATCTGCTGGAAATCGGAAATATCCGCGGATAAATATCCGCTGGAACGTACACACCAGGGGATCTATCCGCTGAAACCGATCCGCTGAGATTTTTCAGCGGATGGATCCTCTCGTGTGTACGGGGCCTTAAATGTTGAAAAAGTCTATAGTGGTTCACCCAATACTGAGTTTCAGAAAGGTGTTGATGTTGGTTAGATATTGCACTTTCAACAGCTGCCAAGTTATATCCTGGGTTATAGTTAGGGATGAGGTTCGGGGTTCAGCAGATTCAGAATGTTTGAAAGCTAATTAGCATATCCAACGCGGAAAACAACGCAAACTCCACCCAGCGGGCACCATAGTATTGCACCTACGATCCGAAGTCGTACGAAGCCGTACGCCTGTCGGATCGAAGCCAGAAGCCGTCGTATCTTGGTTTGAGAATTCAAACTAAAGATACGAATGCGGCAAATTTGAAAGTACGCCGGTGTATCAGTAGATACGCCGGCGTACTTGCTCTGAGAATCTGGCCCAGAGTGTGTACTGACCACCCCCCAGAAACATAATTTCCTGCTTGTGTGATTGGCTCACCAATTTTCCCAGAAGTCTGCACTAAGACCCCTTTCACACTGGGGTGTTTTTTTAGGCATTTTTCAGGCACTTTAGCGCCTGAAAGAAGCCCCAGTGTTAAAGGGGCCTTAGCGTTAAAAAAAAGGGCCTGAAAGAAGCTGCATCTGCAATCCCAATGTGAAAGCCAGAGTACTTTCACACTGAGGCGCTGCGCTGGCAGGGCTTAAAAAAAAAGTCCTGCAAGCAGCTTATTAGCAGCGCTTTAGGAGCGTTGAATACACCGCTCCTAAAGCCCCTTTCCCATTGAGGGAGCTTTTTTTAACGCCAAAGCACCTGCAAAACGGGCACTGACAGTGTGAAAGGACTCTGAAAGCACTCAGGCTTTCACATTGGGATTGCAGATGAGGCTTCTTTCAGGCGCTTTACAGGTTTTTTTTTAACGCCAAAGCGCCTAAAAATGCCCGAAAAATTCCCGAAAAAACGCCCCAGTGTGAAAGGGGTCTAAGATACAAATCAGATTTCAGGCATCCCCTGCAACAAAAATGCAATTTCTGGAGAAATACTTTCAATAGGAACACGTCTAAAGGGATGCAGACCCAGCAGATTTCCTCATTAGTGCCCTGCAGCTGCACACCTGACAGTAAATTATGAAACCACTCCCATTAGACCCACTAAGTACAGAGGCACAGACAAACACACAGGGATTTCTTCAGAATAACAAAAGGTAGAAATCTGCAACAAAGGTTGTTATAATTCCTTGCAATGTACACAGATCACCCAGAGGGGAATGTTTTTTTCTCAACAAAAGTGGAGTTACACTTTAAGGCCTCGTACACACCAGCGGATCTGTCCGATGAAAACGTTTTCATCGGACATGTCTGCTGCCGGATTTTGGTCTGATGGCTCTACACACCATCAGACCAAAATCCCTGCGGAAAACAAACGCGGTGACGTGCCGCGACGTGGCCGCGACGATGACGCCGCGACGTGCGCGACCCTGGAAGGTCAATGCTTCCACGCATGCGTCGAATCACTTTTGGGCTTTCGGCCGAGCGGACATGTCCGGTAAGTCGTACAGACGACCGAACATGTCCGACGGACAGGCTTCCAGCGGACATGTTTCTTAGCATGCTAAGAAACATTTGTCCGCTGGAAACCTGTCCGATCCGCCGGACATTTGTCCGCGGACCAGTTTCAGCAGACATGTTCGGTCGTGTGTACGAGGCCTAAGGGCCAGATTCATAAAGAGTTACGCCGGCGTATCAGAAGATACGCCGTCGTAACTCTGAATCTGTGCCATCATAAATTTAAACGTATTCTGGAAACCAGATACGCTTAAATTAGGCTAAGATACCAGCGGCGTAAGTCTCCTACGCCGTCGTATCTTAGGGTGCATATTTACGCTGGCCGCTAGGTGGCGCTTCCGTTGAGTTCGGCGTAGAATATGCAAATGACTAGATACGCCGATTCACGAACGTACGTGCGCCCGTCGCAATTAGTTACGCCGTTTACGTTAGAGATACGCCGGCGTAAAGATAAAGCTGCTCCCTAGGTGGCGCATCTCATGCAAGGTATGGACGTCGGAACAGGCCTATCTTTTTACGTCGTTTGCGTAAGTCGTACGCAAATCGGGCTGGACGTAATTTACGTTCACGTCAGAATGGCGTAATTTGGAGCAATGCACACTGGGATATGTCCACGGACGGCGCATGCGTCGTTCGTAAAAAACGTCAATCACGTCGGGTCACGAGTAATTTACATAAAACATGACCCCCTCATCCACATTTGAATTAGGCGCGCTTACGCCGGACCATTTACGCTATGCCGCCGTAACTCAGGAGGCAAGTGCTTTGTGAATACAGCACTTGCCTCTCGGACTTACGGCGGTGTAGCATAAATGCGATACGCTACGCCGCCTTAAAAGTGAGCAGCCCTACCTGAATCCAGCTATAAAACTCCAGTTTTGACAGATTTCTTAAAGCGCGCTGATGTTCAGGTAACCTTCTGAAGCATTGCGTCTTGTAAATTGTATACATCAAATGTGGCATTTTGTTTCCCGTTCCATGAAAATAACCCGCTCTTACATGTAATAGGAATGCTATTTCTTTATGATTTGCTTCATATATGCCGCTCTACACAGAAACTTGGAACCTTTCATGCAATCTTCGGGCTGATGTTTTTTTTTCCTATAGCAGATCACCCATTACTGAGTTCCCCGAATGGCGTTGTGTTGGTTGAATAATGCGCGTTTAACAGCTGGCAAATTATATACTGGGTTATAGTTAGGGATGGGGTTTGGGTTTGCCGCTACATTGGGTATTCATCTTTATAGCTCTGGTTTTGATTGACTTCGATCAAAGCACGTTTACTGTTGAGGTAACCTTCCAAGGCATCGTGTCATGTAAATTATATACATTAAATGTGGCATTTCATTTCCTGTTACATAAAATTTACTTGCGCTTTAATATAATGGAAATGATTTGCTTCAAATATATGATACTTTACAAAAAAAGCCTGGAGCTTTGCGTGCAATCTTCAAGCTTTCCCTATAATACAGGGTTTTTCAAATAGGGTTCCATGCAGGGGCGGACTGACCATTGAGGCACTCGGGCACTGCCAGAGGGCCCCATGCCACTAGGGGGCCCCATCAGGGTTGCCAGGCTCATCAAAATCAGGGACAGTATGTAAAAATCTGTGTTTTCTTTACATCTGTCCCTGATATGTCCAAAACCGACATGCTTTTGATGTGAAAATCCTGAGATTTTAGCTCTGTAATGCCTCCTGGCTTGGTAGCCATCTGTAAGCCCGGGGGCCCCATAATCTTCTATTGCCCGGGGGCCCCATGAGTTGTCAGTCCGCCCCTGGTTCCATGGAACCTTATGCTGCGTACACACGACGTGTGAGATTTTGGTTGGAAATTCTGATCGCGTGTATGCTCCATCGGACATTTGCTGTCGGAATTTCCGACCACAAAAATTTGATAGCTAGTTCTCAAATATTCCGACAACAAAAGCTCTTGTCGGAAATTCCGATCATCTGTATGCAATTCCGAAGCACAAAAATCCTACGCATGCTCAGGATCAATTTCACGCATGCTCGGAATCATTGAACTTAATTTTTCTCGGCTCGTCGTACGTGTTGTAGAAAGAGAGGAGGTGATCACCATCTCACTAAAATCAATGGCCCAGATTCAGGTAGAATTTGCCCCTTTCTTACGGAGGCACAGGGCAGCGTTTTTGCCCTGCGCCCCCGCAAATTTACTGCGCTACCCGCGATTCACGGAGCAGTAGCTCCGTAAATTGTGGGGGCGCTGTGTAAACTTGCCCTGCGTAAGGGCGCCTAATGTAAATGATCCCGAGCGTAGAGCGCATGCTCCGTTGGGAAACTTTCCCAACGTGCATTGCGGCAAATGACGTCGCAAGGACGTCATTTGCTTCAAAGTGAACGTGAATGGCGTCCAGCGCCATTCACGAATCACTTACGCAAACGACGTGGAATTCAAATTTCACGACGCGGGAACGGCGGGTATACTTTAGCATTGGCTGCCCCTACTATTAGAAGGGGCAGCCTTACGCTAAAGACGCCGTACGGAAACTCCGTAACTTGCGTACGCAGGGCCAGCGCAACATTGTGAATCGGTGTTAGTATGCACTGAGCACAATAGGAGCGCCCCCTAGCGGTCATCGCAAGAATGCAGCCTAAAATCTGCGTGGCATAAGAGCCTTATGCCACGCAGATTTTAGGCTGCAGTCGTCGTTACGATGTTCCTGAATCAGGAGCATTCGTAACGCCGGAGCAAGTCAGGAATTGCGCTGCGTAACTATGGTTACGCAGGCGCAATTGCTCTCTGAATCCGGGCCAGTGTATTGACCACATCCCTAGAATATTGAACAAAAAGAATTGCTCCCCCTATGGTGAGAAATTGATAGACCAAATGTAAATAAAAGATGTTTTAATGAAAAATGGTACACATGATTACAAATGTAAAAAACATCCATCAAAACCACAGTGTGCATGTGTATGACAGATATACATATAGGCCCAGATTCACGTAGATCGGCGCATCTATTTACGTTACGCCTCCGCAACTTAGATGTGCAAATGCAGTATTCTCAAAGCACTTGCTCCGTAAGTTGCGGCGGCGTAGCGTAAATAGGCCGGCCTAAGCCCACCTAATTTAAATGTGGAACAGGGGAGTGTGTTTTATGTAAATGTTATGTGACCCGACGTGATTGACGCTTTTCACGAGCGGCGCATGCACCGTCCGTCGAATATCCCAGCGTGCATTGCTCCAAAGTACGCCGCAAGGACGTATTGGTTTCGACGTGAACGTAAATGACGTCCAGCCCCATTCACGGACCACTTGCGCAAACAACGTAAATTTTTTAAAATTCGACGTGGGAACGACGTCCATACTTAACATTGGTACGCCGCATGTACGCCACCATATAGCAGGGGTAACTTTACGCCGGGAAAAGCCTAACGTAAACGGCGTATCTGTACTGCATCGGCCGGGTGTACGTTCGTGAATTCGCGTATCTAGCTGATTTACATATTTCTAGGCGTAAATCAGCGTACACGCCCCTAGCGGCCAGCGTAAATATGCAGTTAAGATCCGACGGCGTAAGAGATTTATGCCGGTCAGATCTAATAGAAATCTATGCGTAACTGATTCTAAGAATCAGGCGCATAGATACGATGGCTCAGACTCAGAGATACGACGGCGTATCTGGAGATACGCCGTCGTATCTCCTTTGAGAATCTGGGCCATACAGTACAAAAAAACAACACATATGACACAATAAATAACAAAACTCTCCTAAAAAGATGGTTTTGTAGTACCCGGCGCATTTCTGGTATTTAACCGTCATTAGGGGTCACAGATAGGGAGCCGTGTGATCGTGGTCCTTTTTAGCTCAATTTGAGTGATTGCATAAGCACAATCCTATGAATACAAAATATAAAGGTGGAGTTGCATCTGAGCGCCGGTCAAGCCCAATATAGGCGCAGCAGGTAAAGGTCTAATAAAACCGGGACCTTTAATAAAGGTAATCCCCACTGAATATCGTGCCCGGGAAAAAATCCTTTAATGCCTGCTAAGGTCAGAGTAAACCCGCCGTGTCTCTGTATGCAATTTTGTTTGAACAGAATGGCGTTTTACCTTGATCTGAGGTGACTCTACGTGTTGTATGTGACCGCGTTCTTGACGTTCGGAATTTCAGACAACATTTGTGCGACCGTGTGTATGCAAGACAAGTTTGAGCCAACATTCCATCGGAATTTCCGGTCGTGTGTGTGCGTACGCAGCATTAGAGTTTCTCCAGAGGTGGTTAGTGTATACTTGAGATGTGGCTGATTGACGTCCCATCTTATTGTACCTCCACGGTTCCAGGTCCAGGGCCATATGGAAGAACAAGGGTATTACACAAATTACACATTTAGCTGTCTGGGGCATTCTGACCTCCACTGTAAGGATTTCGTTCTTTCTACTGACCGCCAATGTAAGAGACAGACATTCTCACTGATCCCAGGTGAATTATTTTTTGCAGGGGTTCCCTGAGACCTGAACATTATTTCAAAGATTCCTCTAGGGTTAAAAGATTAAGAGAGGCTTCGAGAGTGGTTCACCCAATACTGAGTTCCCTGAAAGGTGTTGATGTTGGTTGGACGCCCTCAACAGCTGCCAAGTTTTATAGTGGGCTATAGGTAGGGATGGGGTTTGGATTTGCCACTACCTTGGGTTTTCAGCTTTATAGCTCTGGTTTTGATGGACTTCGCTCAAAGCACATTGATGTTGAGGAAACCCTCCAAAGCATTGTGCCTTGTAAATTTTAAACATTAAATGTGGCATTTCATTTCCTGTTCCATAAAATGAACTTGTTCTCAAATGTAATGGAAATGTTACTTCTTTAAGATTTGCTTCATATATATATATATATATATATATACAGTATGCTGCTCTACAGAAAAGTCTGGGTTTTATGGTGCCCTATGGTTTCTCCAAAGGTGGTTAGGGATTACTTGACCTCCCATCTTATGGTGCCTCCATGGTTCCAGGTCCGACACCAAATGGCAGAACCAGTGGTATGACATCAATGAACACTTAGGCTGTCTGTGTCATTCTGACCACCACTGTAGGGATATAGGGCCAGACTCACGTAGAAGTGCGGCGGCGTAACGTATCGTATATACGTTACACCGCCGCAAGTTTTCATCGCAAGTGCCTGATTCACCAAGCACTTGCGTGAATACTTATTCTGGTCTCCTCCGGCGCAAGCCAGCCTAATTCAAAGGGGCGCGTGCCATTTAAATTAGGCGCGCTCCCGCGCCGGACGTACTGCGCATGCTCCGTTTTGAATTTCCCGCCGTGCTTTGCACGAAGTGACGTCATTTTTTGGAACGGCGACGTGCGTAGCGTACTTTCGTATTCCCGGACGTCTTACGCAAGAATTTTTTTGTTTTAAATTCGACGCGGGAAAGACGGCCATACTTTAACATGGCTCGACTAAAGTTAAGCCATGTTAAAGCCGCCCTTAACTTTGCGACGGGAAACTATTACTAGCGACGACGTAACGACTGTGAAAACCGTTGTGGATCGCCATAACTGCTAATTTGCATACCCGACGCTGGAATACGACGCAAACTCAACCCAGCGGCGGCCGAGGTATTGCATCCTAAGATCCGATGGTGTAAGACAATTACACCTGTCGGATCTAAGGGCTATCTATGCGTAACTGATTCTATGAATCAGTCGCATAGATACTCTCAGAGATACGACGGAGTTTCAGAGATACGCCGTCGTATCTCTTCTGTGAATCTGGCCCTTAGTTCTTTCTACTGACCACCAATGTAAGAGGCATTCTTTTCACTAGGGATGAGCCGAACACCCCCCCCCCCCCCCCCCCGGTTCGGTTCCCTTCCGAACATTCGAATGGACCGAAAGGTTGCACAAACTTTCGAACCCTGTTAAAGTCTATGGGACTCGAACGTCAGAAATCAAAAGTGCGTATTTTGAAGGCTAATATGCAAGTTATTTTCCTAAAAAGGGTTTGGGGACCCTGGTCCTGCCCCAGGGTACATGTATCAATGCAATTTTTTTTTTTAAACTGCCGTTTTTTCGGGAGCAGTGATTTTAATGATGCTTAAAGTGAAAAAATAATAGTGAAATATTCCTTTAAATATCGTGCCTGGGGGATGTCTACAGCATGCCTGTAAAGTTGCACGTGTTTCCCGTGTTTAGAACTGTCCCTGGACAAAATTACATGTCTGGTCCCGGCAAAATGGATGAAAATCAGTGGCCCAGATTCAGAGAGCAATTGCGCCTGCGTAACCATAGTTACGCAGCACAATTGCTGACTTGCTCCGGCGTTACGAATGCTCCTGATTCAGGAACATCGTAACGCCGACTGCAGCCTAAAATCTGCGTGGCATAAGGCTCTTATGCCACGCAGATTTTAGGCTGCATTCTAGCGATGACCGCTAGGGGGCGCTCCCATTGTGCTCAGTGTATAGTATGCAAATTGCATACTAACACCGATTCACAATGTTGCGTGGGCCCTGCGTACGCAAGTTACGGAGTTTCCGTACGGCGTCTTTAGCGTAAGGCTGCCCCTTCTAATAGTGGGGGCAGCCAATTATACCCACCGTTCCCGCGTTGTGAAATTTAAATTTCACGTCGTTTGCGTAAGTGATTTGTGAATGGCGCTGGACGCCATTCACGTTCACTTTGAAGCAAATGACGTCCTTGCGACGTCATTTGCCGCAATGCACGTCGGGAAAGTTTCCCCGACGGAGCATGCGCTCTACGCTCGGCGCGGGAGCGCGCCTAATTTAAATGATTCCCGCCCCCCACGGGATCATTTACATTAGGCGCCTTTACGCAGGGCAAGTTTACACAGCGCCCCCGCAATTTACAGAGCTACTGCTCCGTGAATCTCGGGTAGAGCAGTAAATTTGCGGGGGCGCAGGGCAAAAACGATGCCCTGTGCCTCCGTAAGAAAGGGGCAAATTCTACCTGAATCTGGGCCATTGAGAAAAACTGCATGGGTACCTGTGGTATTATTAGGAAGAGAACACCAGCAATTGTCTGCAGTTAGCTTTAGTTGCACACTGTCTGAAAATACTGCAGCTACCACAATCAACTGCCTGCCTGTCATGATGTTAGGAAGAGAATAACAGGAACGGATCTAGCTAAACTGAATACAGTATATATATATATATATATATATATATATACACACACAAGACCTGGGATGCATATACATACTGCATACACTGTAACTGCAGCTAACTCAAATGAAATGACACTGTCTCTCTCTATCTTTCTCAGCACCCGGAACACACTACACAAGGCCGTCACGCAGGCGGCCTTATATAGTGTGGGGCGTGTACTAAACCCCCTGAGCCATATTTGGCTAAAGCCACCCTGCCTTTGGCCAATTATGGCTCTCCATTCTTACCGCGCTGTGATTGGCCAAAGCATGCGGGTCATAGTGCATGCTTGGCCAATCATCAGCCAGCAATGCACTGCGATGCCGCAGTGAATTATGGGCCATGACGCGCCACTCGAATTTGGCGCGAACGGCCCATAATGTTCTCAATTCGGCGAACAACCGAACAGACGTTGTTCGAGTCGAACATGAGTTTGACACGAATCCCTACTTTTCACCAATCCTAGATTAAGTATTTTTTGAAGGGTCTCCCTGAAACTTGAAAATTATTTCAAGGGTTCCTCTTAAATGTTGAAAAAGTCTATAGTGGTTCACCCAATACTGAGTTTCAGAAAGGTGTTGATGTTGGTTAGATATTGCACTTTCAACAGCTGCCAAGTTATATGCTGGGTTATAGTTAGGGATGAGGTTTGGGGTTCAGCAGATTCAGCACGTTTGAAACTCATGGTCCAGGTGGAAATCTGCCAGACCAAATACTTTTTAACCATAATGCATTCCCTGGCCTTTGATCTTACATTAGCTGGCTCAGAAGAGTCAATAAGAGGGCTTTTGGATAACCCAGCTACTTCGCTATAATAGGGTAAGGTCACAGCAGCCATATATTGACCAGGTGATTTATCTGTGATAAGAAAAGCATAGGGACTAGTGCTGCTGATGAACTGCATGGGGAGAGATTAGAGTTTATGATCGGATAGGTCTGTTTAACATCTTCACCCCTAAGGCCCCTTTCAAATTGAGGCGTTTTTCATGTGGTACAGCGCTAAAAATAGCGCTGCTATACCGCATGAAAAATCATGCCCTGTAGTGTTCAATGTAAAAGCCCGAAGGCTTTCACACTGAAGCGGTGTGCTAGCAGGAGCGCTCCAAAAGTCCTGCTAGCTGCATCTTTACTGCGGTATAGGAGCGGTGTGTTCACCGCTCCTATACCGCGCCTTCCCATTGAAATCAATGGGAAACCGCGGTAATACCGCCCGCAACGCAGACGGTATTAACCCTTTTTCGGCCGATAGCGGGGGTTAAAACCTCACCGCTGGCGCCCGAATATCGCGGTAAATACGACGGTATAGCAGCGCTACAAATAGCGCGGCTATACCGTCACCGCTGCTCCACGCCTCAATGTGAAAGAGGTCTAAGGGTAAAACAAATCTTAATTCCTAAGCCAAATTTTGCAACTTTGACATGTGTTAGTAAAACCGTACATATCATCAACTACTTTGTGCATCCAGGTGGATTATACCGTGTGTTTTTTTTCAGGACAAATTTCTTTTGATGGTATTGGGTAGCTCCTGATTTTTTTTTTTTTTTATTATCTAAGGAAAACTTGCCCAAAATAGTAAAACAATAATAAAAAAAATAATTACATTTTACTGTATATTTTTTGCTACTACCATAACCTACCACCAAATAACAACTCAAAATAAATTCTCCTGCTCCTGATGAACACATCGATACCACATATGTGTATGTTACCGTATTTATCGGCGTATAGCACGCACAGGCGTATAACACGCATCCTAACTTTAAGAGGGAAGTTTTAGGAAAAAAACTTTACACAGCCCCCTGCGTATAACACGCAGGCACAGTTTACCCTCTATTTTCAGGGTAAAAAAGCGAGTGTTATATGCCAATAAATACAGTAGTTGTTCTTTGCACCCGTATTACAGTCCAGAGACAATAGTGCGCATTTTGCTTTTTTTTTTTCTACCTAAAACACACCGACACTAACTGATACTGATACTAATTAAAAAAAAAAAACACTGCCCTGACATTAACCTAAACGAGAGCCATAATTGGCCAAAAGCATGGTGTCTTTGGCCAATCATGGCTCAGGGGGACTAAGTCCACGTCCCTCACAATATAAGGCTGCTTACATAACGGCCATGTAAAGTGTAAGGACGGAGATATATTGAGCTTGATTAGGCAGGCAGGTTAGTTAATGGAGTGCAGGCAGTGTATTTAATATACCGTATATATTCGAGTATAAGCCGAGGCACCTAATTTTACCACAAAAAAAATGGGAAAACGTATTGACTCGAGTTTAAGCCTAGGGTGAGATTGCAGCAGCTACTGTAAGCGGAAAAGAGGGCCAACAATGTCCATCTGCAACATCACTGTGCCCATTTTCAGCCTGATCTTACCGTGTCCCTTTGCAGCCTGACCTCACTGTGCCCATTGCAGTCTGACCTCACTGTGCCCATTGCAGTCTGACCTCACTGTGCCCATTGCAGTCTGACCTCACTGTGCCCATTGCAGCCTGACCTCACTGTGCCCATTGCAGCCTGACCTCACTGTGCCCATTGCAGCCTGACCTCACTGTGCCCATTGCAGCCTGACCTCACTGCCCATTGCAGCCTGACCTCACTGTGCCCATTGCAGCCTGACCTCACGGTGCCCATTGCAGCTCTTCAACTCCACCATCCTCTCACCTACATTCTCTACTGTTTGTAATGGCAGGAACCAGTTGGTTCTCCCAGCAGGTCCCGTTACCTTTGCAGCCTGACCTGACCGTGCCCATTGCAGAATCCGATCTGTGTACCCGAGTCCGTGACATATCCAGACGGGGCCGTGCAGTGTTAATAACTCACACTCCTCCTTGTGTTGTTCTGTGATAGGCTGAACACTCGGTTTCCCAGCAAACACTGTGTTCAGTGTTCCGCCTATCACGATCGCCCTCTCGTCCTCCCGTCTATCATGAACGAGAGGGCGATCGTGATAGGTGGAACACTGAACACAGTGTTTGCTGGGAAACCGAGTGTTCCGCTTATCACGGAACAGCACAAGGAGGAGCGCAAGTTTTTAAAACTGAATATGGATGCTGGGAATAGTATCCCATCATTGGTTGTAATGGGAGACATAGTGCCCCATGGTTGGTTGTATTGGAAGGAATAGTGTTTCATCATTGGTTGTAATGGAAGGAATAGGGCCCCATCATTGATTGTAATGAGAGGAATAGTGTCCCATCATTGGTTGTATTGGGAGGAATAGTGCCCCATGGTTGGTTGTATTGGAAGGAATAGTGTTCCATCATTGGTTGTAATGGAAGGAATAGGGCCCCATCATTGGTTGTAATGGGAGGAATAGTGCCCCACCATTGGTTGTAATGGGAGGAATAGTGCCCCATGGTTGGTTGTATTGGAAGGAATAGTGTTCCATCATTGGTTGTAATGGAATGAATAGGGCCCCATCATTGATTGTAATGAGAGGAATAGTATCCCATCATTGGTTGTAATGGGAGACATAGTGCCCCATGGTTGGTTGTATTGGAAGGAATAGTGTTCCATCATTGGTTGTAATGGAAGGAATAGTGCATGGAAGGAATGAGGTCCCTGTACTCCAATGGCCTCCACACTCACCACATCTCATCCAATAGCGAACCTTTGGGATGTGGTAGAAGGGGAGATTTCCATCATGGATGAGCAGCCGACAAATCTGCAGTAACTGTGTGATGCCATCATGTAATCTCTGAGGAACGTTTCCAACACCTTGTTGTATCTATTCCACCAAAAATGAAGGCAAAAGGGGGTCCAACCCGGGACTAGCGAAGTGTACCTAATAAAGTGGCCAGTGAGTGTAGAAGAACTATCAGGCATTGTGAAAAACCCTGCTAATTATATCATGTGATTTTTCTGGGGACGGGTACCTAGTGACATGACAGGGATCTACTGCTTCCTGTGATCGGGAGCAATGATCTCTGTCATGTCAGTGGTAGCCCATCCCCCCCACAGTCAGAAAACATCCTTAGGACACACTTAACCCCTTCCATGCCCCCTAGTGTTTACCCCTTCCCTGCCAGTGCATTTGTATAGCACTGATCGCTGTATAAATGACAATGGTCCCAAAATAGTGTCAAAAGTGTCCGATGTGTTCCGCCATAATGTCACAGTCCAGATAAAAATCGCTGATCGCCGCCATTACTAGTAAAAAAAATAATAATAATAAAAATGCCATAAATCTATCCCCTATTTTTTAGACGCTATAACCTTGGCGCAAACCAATCAATATACGCTTATTGCGTTTTTTTGTTTTTTTACCAAAAATATGTAGAAGAATACGTATCGGCCTAAACTGAGAAAAAAAAACGTTTTTTTATATATTTTTGGGGGATATTTATTATAGCAAAAGGTAAAAAAAAAAAAAAAAAAAGTATATATACATTTACACATCTCGGAAAGAAAAAAGCAAATGTAAGAAAAATAAACTACACTAATGATGCGAAACCTGATCAGAGACGCAAAGGGCTGGCAAACGGAACATGAGCGTATAAACGCACACTCTATGAGGTTGATGTCTGAAGTGAAGGTGAAACTGAAGAAAAAAAAAAAAAAAAAGAATAGATGTAGACAATTATTTAAATGCAAAAAATATAGGTCTTAAAAAAGAAAAATTAAATAAACAATTTCTATTTTGATATTTAAAAAAAAAGAAAATCACACATTTTCAGTTTGATACAATAAATATTTTTGGATACTCAACAATGTCTGGCTGCTTATTATATCAATGCTGCCTAAAACACTGCAACCCCTCAAAGATACTGTAATTGGAGTGTAATAAATAGCCACGTGTAAAGTATTGCATCAAAAATTGTTATTAGGCGCCCCTGTTAAACAGGGGCAGAAAAATTGGGCCTTAGGCACAACACAACACTGCAACCTCTCCCAATAACTGTAATTGGCGAGCGCAATGAGCCACATGCAAAGTATTGCATCATCAAAAATTGCAGGACCAATGTCTGGATAAAGGGGGCCTTGAGAGGTAAGGAAGTCCTCCTCTTCCTCCCTCTGTTCTGCCTCAAGGGCCCTGTCCATTATTCCACGTAGGGTGTGCTCCAACATGTGAATAAGAGGGACAGTCTCACTGATGCATGCACTGTCACTGCTCATCATCCTCGTGGCCTCCTCAAATGGTGACAGGACAGTGCATGCATCCCTGATCAAGGCCCACTGGCGTGGTGAAAAAAACCAAGCTCCCCTGACCCAGTTCTGCTGCCATATTGGCACAGATACTCATTGATGGCCCTCTGCTGCGTGTGCAGCCGCTGCAGCATGGCCAACGTAGAGTTCCATCTGGTGGGCATGTCACAGATTAGGCGGTTCTTGGGCAAGTTGCATTCCCTTTGGAGGTCTGTCAGCGAGCAGTGGCATTATATGACCTCCGGAAATGCACACAGACTTTCCTGGCCTGCTTCAGGACATCCTGTAAGCCTGGGTACCTGCCCAAGAACCGCTGCACCACCAAATTCAGGACATGCGCAAAACAGGGCTCATGGGTGAGTTTTCCCTGTCGCAGGGCAGAGAGGAGGTTGGTGCCATTATCGCTGACCACCATTCCAGGCTTCAGCTGACGTGGCATCAACCACCTCTGAGCCTGCCCCTGCAGAGCTGAAAGAACCTCTTCCCCAGTGTGGCTCCTGCCTCCCAAGCACACCAGCTCTAGCACCGCATGGCATCTCTTGGCCTGCATTCCTGCGTAGCCCCTCGTACGCCTACGGAGCACGGCTGGTTCAGAGGAAACATCAGCACAGGAAGAGGCCACAGAGGAAGAAGAGGAGGGGGTGGAGGAGAGAGGTGTGTCACAACCAGTAGTAGCATTTTGGAGACGTGGTGGTGGAACAACCTCCAAAACTACTGTACCTTGCCCTGCGTTCTTCCCAGCTGCCAGCAGAGTCACCCAATGTGCCGTAAAAGACAGGTAACGTCCCTGTTCATGCCTGCTGGACCATGAGTCAGCGGTAAGATGCACCTTACCACTGACCGCCCTGTCCAGCGAGGCATGGACATTGCCTTCCACATGCCGGTAGAGAGCCGGAATCGCAGGGGGCAGAATCTACCAACTGAAAAGGTAGCAGTTGAAGTGCTAGCAATTTCGCTAAGCGATTAAACAGCAAACATGCACTTACCGTAAATGCGTTTACGTGTTATTAAACAGCAAACGTGCACTTACAGTAAATGCGTTTAGGTGCAAATAAACAGGACAAGTGCAGTAACACCCAGTACGTTTAGGTGTAAACTACACAGCACACAGGCAATACAACACGTTAGAGCAGTGTTTCTCAACTCCAGTCCTCGGGGCGCACCAACAGGTCATGTTTTCAGGCTTTCCATTATTGTGCACAGGTGATTTTATCAGTTTCACTGCCTTAGTAATTACCACAGCAGTTTGATCTGAGGGAAATCCTGAAAACATGACCTGTTGGTGCGCCCCGAGGACTGGAGTTGAGAAACACTGCGTTAGAGCACTGCAGCTAGCACAATCTCCTGCCTGACAAATAGGAATAGCAGATCTAGCTAAGCTATACAGTGTATAAATATATGTACAACTCCTAGGGACTCTACACACTGTAATTAAAGCTAAACTGACTAGCCTGCTCAATCTAGCTATCTAAAAAGACAATCTCTCTCTCTCTCAGTAACAAGCCGGAACACACTACACGAGGCCGCCCGGGAGGCGGCCTTTTATAGTGTGGGGCGTGTGCTAAAGCCCTGAGCCATAATTGGCCAAAGCCACCCAGGCTTTGGCCAATTATGACTCTTCGTTTTTTGCGCGCTGTGATTGGCCAAGCATGCGGGACATACAGCATGCTTGGCCAATCATCAGCGCGCAACGCCGCAGTGAATTATGGGCCGTTGCGTGTCACTCGAATTTGGCGCGAACGACCCGTTTTGTTCGAATTTCATCGAACGATCGAACAGGCAATGTTCGAGTCGAACATACGTTCGTATCGAACACGAAGCTCATCCCTATCTGTGAGGGGTTGCAGTGTTGTGGCACCAGTGCCTAAGGCCCAATTTTCCTGCCCCTGGTTAACAGGGGCGTGTAATTAAAATTTTTGATGCAATACTTTGCAGCAGGCTCTTTGCTGCGCTCCAAATAGAGTATCTGTGAGGGGTTGCAGTGTTGTGGCACCAGCACCAGTGCCTAAGGCCCAATTTTTCTGCCCCTGTTTGACATGGGCATGTAATAACAATTTTTGATATATTTCACAGCAGGGCGTTCCAGCGCCCATCAAGAGTAACTGTGAGGCCCCGTACACACGTCCGAGGAACTCGACGTGTCAAACACATCGAGTTCCTCGTCGAGTTCTGTGTTGAAGCCGCCGAGAATCTCGGCGAGCCAACTTTCCGCATTGAACAACGAGGAAATAGAGAACATGTTCTCTATTTGGCCCGACGAGTTCCTCATCGGCTTCCTCGTTGAAAAGTGTACACACGACCGAGTTTCTCGGCAGAATCCAACTCCAATCGAGTTTCTGCCTGAATTATGCCGAGAAACTCGGTCGTGTGTACGGGGCCTGAGGGGTTACAGTGTTGTGGCAACACCAACACCTAGGACCCAAATCTCTGCAGAGTATATACGGCAGGCCCCTACTTTCAAACATCCAAATTACAAATGACTCCTACTTGCAAACGGAAGAAGACAACAGGAAGTGAGAGGAAATCTACCCCTAGGAAGGGAAAATTCTCTCCTGTAAGAGGTGTGTCCTGTCCACTGATGCTTTATCACCAATCCTTGTTTCACTAAAAAAAAAACACATTTTCAAAAAATCATTTGTCATTGGGACAGAAAGTCAATTGCAATCTTCTGAACACGGGGCACAGACAGCAAAACAAATGTTACAGGGGCGATAACCCTTCTCTATGTTTTCAGAAAAGCTTAAAAAAATATTTTATGGCTGAAGCTACAATTTAAAGAAGTTGAAAATTACAAATAGATTCTACTTAACAACAAACCTACAGTCCCTGTCTTGTTTGCACCGCCTGTATACTTCTGTTCAAAGTATATAGGGCCAAAGGGGCTTGTAATGACCTGGGGGGGAGGGGAGTGGGGAAACCCATGCTATTTTTCTCAGTGATTTTCATCCATATTGCAGGGACCAGACATTACATTAAAGCCGCAAGCAGTCTTAAATGACTTTTTTCTTATAGTAATCTAATTTTGTGCAGGGACAGTTCTAAACACGCGCCACCTCACAGGCATACTATAGACACCCAGCAGGTACGATATTTAAAGGAATTTTTCTTTTTCCACTTTAAGCATCATTAAAATCGCTGCTCCAGAAAAAACAACCGTTTTTAAAACTTTTTATCCATTGATACATGTTCCCTGGGGCAAGACCCGGGTCCCCAAACCCGTTTTCCGACAATAACTTGAATATTGGGCTTTAAAATGAGCAATTTTGAATTTGAATGTTCGAGTCCCATAGACGTCAATGGGGTTCTAAATGTGCACGCAAACCTTCGGTCCGTTCGAAGGTTCTGGTGCGAACCGAACGGGGGGGTGTTCAGCTCATCCCTAGTCAACATATATTCTTACTTTTAATATCATGTGTATTTTAAAATATTTCTGACTTGTATCATATGATATGTCCATATCATAGATAGAGGCATGTCTTTGATATGTAATTAACTAGGTTCTTCTGCTATTGTCTAATACCGCGTACACATGCTCGTTTTTTGTCTTGTAAAAAAACGTTGTTTTTTTCTCATGAAAAAAAAAAAAAGTTTTTCAAACTTCATTTTAACCACTTGCTTACTGGGCACATAAACCCCCTTCGTTCCCAGGCGAAATCTCAGCGTCCGGCACTGCGTCGCTTTAACTGACAATTGCGCGGTCGTGCGACGTGGCTCCCAAACAAAATTGGCGTCCTTTTTTCCCCACAAATAGAGCTTTCTTTTGGTGGTATTTGATCACCTCTGCGGTTTTATTTTTTTGCGCTATAAACAAAAAAAGAGCAACAATTTAAAAAAAATATATATTTTTTTTACTTGTTGCTATAATAAATATCCCAATTTTTTTTTTAAAAAACTATTTTTTTTCTCAGTTAAGGCCGATACGTATTTTTCG
The DNA here is from genome assembly GCF_905171775.1 of Rana temporaria. NCBI lineage: Eukaryota > Metazoa > Chordata > Amphibia > Anura > Ranidae > Rana > Rana temporaria. The sequence continues at coordinate 461,513,635 of NC_053492.1, read as the reverse complement.
ACGTATTTTTGTAAAAAAAAAATAAAAAATCGCAATAAGCGACTGGTTTGCGCAAAAGTTATAGCGCCTACAAAATGGGGAACAGAATTATGATTTTTTTTATTATTTTTTTTTTTTACTAGTAATGGCGGCGATCTGCGATTTTTATTGGGACTGCGATATTGCGGCGGAAGTATCGGACACTTTTGACACAAATTTGGCGCCATTCACATTTATACAGCGATCAATGCTATAAAAATGCACTAATTACTGTATAAATGTGACTGGCAGTGAAGGGGTTAACACTAGGGGGTGAGGAAGGGGTTAACTGTGTAGCCTGGGTGTGTTCTAACTGTGTGGGGGGAAGGGGGTGACTGGGGGAGGGGACCGATGCTGTGTCTCTATGTACAAGAGACACAGATCGGTCTCCTCTCCTCTGACAGGACGTGGAGCTCTGTGTTTACACACAGAGCTCCACGTCCCTGCTGTCACCTGCCGTGTCACCGACGATCGCGTGTACCCGGCGGACATCGGGCCGCCAGGTACACGCATCGGGTCTTCGGCGATGCGCCGGGACAGTTTTTACCCGCCGCGCGCCACCCAGTGGCGCGCGCGGGTAATGCACATACAAGGCCGTGTTTAAACGGCCACTTGGCACTTGAGAGCCGCGCTGCGGACGTATTTCGTCTATAGCGCGGATCTCAAGTGGTTAAAAAACGACGTTGCCTACACACCATCGTTTTTTCAAAATGCTCTAGCAAAGCGCGGTTACGTTCAGCACATACGGCGGCACTCCGTTCCATTCAAGCTCGCGTCATAACTTGCTTTTGAGCATGCGCGGGTTTAAAAATGTCATTTTAAAAGTCGTTTAACCCACACACACGATCATTTTAAATGACAAAAAAAATGACAACATAAAAAATTGAAGCATGTTCGAATTTTTTTTTGGTCGTTTTTCAGAAGACAAAAAACAAAGTTTTGCCCACACACGATCATTTTAAATGACGTTTTTTAAAACGTTGTTTTATTTCATCACAAAAAACGACTGTGTGTACGCGGCATTAGAGACAGCTGAGTCAATACTGTTTATTTACCAAAATCTATTCACAATTCACAATGGGTTTCCCTGCCCTAGTTTTCTTGAACAAAAAGTCCCAATAGCCCGAGAGCTCAAGACACCAGTTTGTTCACTCTCAGCTACTTTGATACAATTGTTCAAATCATTCTGAGTACACATCAGGCCTTGTCTTTCGTTTTCCACCAAGATGGTCAGTTTAGCTATCTGTAGAAATATTCCCAAGGCGGGATTGTCCCCTTAAACATCTCTTGTTTGGTTGCGAAAAACATCATTGTTCTAAACTTTCAACCCAAGCTTGTAAATGTTATAGATAACTAATCCAATTGTTCATGTCTTGGACACTTGTCAAACATGAGCTAAGGTGTGTTTTTTTTCTGAAAGACTTTCATTTACAATCGTTCGAGTTAATTCTGAGGCCTACTGGACCTTCTCATATTTCTGCCAGTAAATATTGAATATATTTTAGATTGTAAGCTCTTCTGAGCAGGGCCCTCTTAATCCTCTTGTATTTTATTGTATTGGAACTGTATTGTCTTCCTTATATTGTAAAGTGCTGTGTAAACTGTTGGCGCTATATAAATCATGTATAATAATAATAATTATTATTTCCGACATAACCCACGACACAGCCAATGAGAGGTAATGACTCCATTTTTATTTTTCTACTGCTATCAATGGCCAACACGGTACAACACTTCATCCATGTCTTTGGTGATCTCTGATCTCCTTATGAAGTGTTTCTTACATGATGAAGATCAGCCATGGAGTATATCTGAGGTGTATATCAGGGTGTGCTTCTTCCCCACATGAGAGCTCTGATGTCCAGCAACATTCATATACAAGACATTTCCCGCACTCACTAATACACCTCAAGGGTTGTGTGGGATCTCTGATGTACAGGAAGACAGGACTTCAGTGAGGAACAAATCCCTCACTCAGGACAGGAATACGGCTTCTCCCTGTGTGAGATCTCTGATGTGTGGAAAGATTGGACTTCTCAGAAAAACATTTCCTGCACTCAGGACAGGAATACGGCTTCTCACCCGTGTGTAATCTCTGATGTGTGGAAAGATTGGACTTATCTGAAAAACATTTCCCACACTCAGGACAGGAATACGGCTTCTCCCCCGTGTGAGATCTCTGATGTTTGGAAAGGCATGACTTATCTGAAAAACATTTCCCGCACTCAGGACAGGAATGCGGCTTCTCCCCCGTGTGAGATCTCTGATGTGTGTAAAGATGGTGCTTCTGTGAAAAACATTTCCCGCACTCAGGACAGGAATACGGCTTCTCCCCCGTGTGAGATCTCTGATGTGTGTAAAGACCGGACTTATCTGAAAAACATTTCCCACACTCAGGACAGGAATGCGGCTTCTCCCCCGTGTGAGATCTGATGTGTGGAAAGATTGGACTTCTCAGAAAAACATTTCCCGCACTCAGGACAGGAATACGGCTTCTCCCCCGTGTGAGATCTCTGATGTGTGGAAAGATTGGACTTATCTGAAAAACATTTCCCACACTCAGGACAGGAATACGGCTTCTCCCCCGTGTGAGATCTCTGATGTTTGGAAAGGCATGACTTATCTGAAAAACATTTCCCGCACTCAGGACAGGAATGCGGCTTCTCCCCCGTGTGAGATCTCTGATGTGTGTAAAGATGATGCTTCTGTGAAAAACATTTCCCGCACTCAGGACAGGAATACGGCTTCTCCCCCGTGTGAGATCTCTGATGTGTGTAAAGACCGGACTTATCTGAAAAACATTTCCACACTCAGGACAGGAATGCGGCTTCTCCCCCGTGTGAGATCTCTGATGTGTGTAAAGATGGTGCTTCTGTGAAAAACATTTCCCGCACTCAGGACAGGAAAATGGCTTCTCCCCTGTGTGATATCTCTGATGTGCGGAAATTTCAGACTTCTGTGGAAAACATTTCCCGCACTCAGGACAGGAATACGGCTTTTCCCCCGTGTGAGATCTCTGATGTGTGGAAAGATAGGACTTATATGAAAAACATTTCCCACACTCAGGACAGGAATATGGCTTCTCCCCGTGTGAGATCTCTGATGTGTGGAAAGATGTGACTTATATAAAAAACATTTCCCGCACTCAGGACAGGAATACGGCTTCTCCCCCGTGTGAGATCTTTTATGCCTATTAAGATGGGCTTTAGAAGGGAAACACTTCCCGCACTCAGTACAAGAAAACCTCTTCTCTGTTGGAAGGATGGCACCGTCCCTCACAGTCTGAGGTTCCTCAGGATAAGAAGAATACGATGGTTCGGCACGGTCCCGCACAGTCTGAGGTTCCTCAGGATAAGAGGAATACAATGGTCCGGCACCGTCCTGCACAGTCTGAGGTTCCTCAGGATAAGAGGAATACGATGGTCCGGCACAGTCTGAGGTTCCTCAGGATAAGAGGAATACGATGGTCCGGCACCGTCCCGCACAGTCTGAGGTTCCTCAGGATAAGAGGAATACGATGGTCCGGCACCGTCCCGCACAGTCTGAGGTTCCTCAGGATAAGAGGAATACGATGGTCCGGCACTGTCCCGCACAGTCTGAGGTTCCTCAGGATAAGAGGAATACGATGGTCCATCTACACTGTGTGGTGCCGGATGGACATTTGAGGTAGTCGGGTTTTCTCCTGGACTATACTGTGTGATGTCCTCATCTTCTACTTTACAGTCTGGAGACAAAGTGAGACAATCCTCTGAGGTTTTCCTCATCTCCCGTCCATCTACTAAAATAGAAATACAAAGATTATTACTAGACATGAGCGATTGGTTCCCCTAAACCAGGACTCCGCCCACATCAGGCAGCTTTGTCTCTGAGGATCTTACAATTCCCCCCTCAAGGTAACTAGTAAATGGCTCCTCTGATCTCCTACCAGTGGAAGATGAAATGTTTACATGAGACAAGTTGCAGAGATCGCACACCGCTGCCTCCCATCTCCTGAGACTGCACTCAGTGACTTGGGTCTGAGAATACAGACATATCCCTCCACCCGGCACAGCCAGCAGACAACAGAACAAGTAATCCGGGAGGATTGTTCTGTCAGAGATCATGCTAGACCCGGGTATGGGGCAGAAGACCCAAATCACATACCCCAGGTGTCTAGGTAGAGCAACATCTATGGTGAAAATCAACCTTTTGCTGATCCCCAGAATCTCCATAAATCCAGTCTAGAGACATAAATTGTGTCTGCAGCACAGAGAAGGAAGATTATCACCCAGTCCCCGCCCTACTCTGGACCAATCAGTCAGCGGTATGGGTGGAGGAATGTATTTAGTGTTAACCACTTAACGACCGGCCCATAGCCAAATGACGGCTACAGGGCGGTTTGTTAATTCTGGGAGGGCGTACATTGACGTCCTCCCAGAATCGCACCCCCTGGGAGGACGTCAATAATGGAAAATGGCCCCTGATAGCGGCCGTTTACCACGTGATGGCTCCATCAAATGACGGAGCGATCACTTGTAAACAAACCAGCGTCATGTCATGATGCCGGTTCCTCTCTCCCCTCTGTGTACCGATCGGTACTGTGTGAGAGGAGAGGGGGAGAGATCGTGGCAGCAGCACTGTGGGCTGGATCTGTAGTGCCCACAGCGCTGCTCAGTGACAATTGCAGTCACATCCATCCATCCATGCTCAGCCATCCCTCCATGCTCAGTCGTACTCTGCCATACCCAGCCATGCTCTGCCATACCCAGCCATGCTCTGCCATACCCAGCCATGCTCTGCTGTACTCTGCCATGCTCTGCTGTACTCTGCCATGCTCTGCTGTACTCTGCCATGCTCTGCCATACCCAGCCATGCTCTGCTGTACTCTGCCATACCCAGCCATGCTCTGCCATACCCAGCCATGCTCTGCTGTACTCTGCCATGCTCTGCTGTACTCTGCCATGCTCTGCTGTACTCGGCCTCTGTATGTGGCCAGGCTATGGAAGTCTCACACATGTGGTATCGCCGTACTCAGGAGGAGTAGGAGAATCTATTTTGGGGTGTCATTTGGGGTGTATATAGTATGTGTTAGAAATATTGTATAAATGGACAACTTTGTGTTAAAAAAAAAACGGAGTTATTGCTCACCGGTAACTCCTTTTCCAGTAGTCTTCCAGGACAGGCCTTGAGAGATGGAGTCCCTCCCATCGACACAGGAAACACATTGCCAAACAGTTCAAAAGGCGGTCCCTCAGGTCCCTGGTCAGTCATTCACCAAGAACCGAAGGATGGAACTGAAAAATATAACCACAACAGGTTAACATGTTAATGCATCAACATAACTTAAAAGGGTGGGATCGTGCCGTCCTGGAAGACTACTGGAAAAGGAGTTACCGGTGAGTACTAACTACGGTTTTCTCCAGTCGTCTTCCAGGACAGCCCTTGAGGGCGGGACCACAGCTTGGAGGACTTTCCTCCCAAAAGCCTGATCCTGACTGGACATTAATAGCTAGATTCAGGTAGATAGGCGCATTTTTGTGCCGGCGTAACGCAACGTATATGCGCTACGCCGGCATAAGTCGGAGAGCAAAATAGATGATTCACAAAGCACTTGCTCTCCAATTTGCGCCGGCCGAACCTAAATTTGAAGCTGTAAGTGTAAGTGGGTGTGAACTTATGCAAATGATTGTCTGAGCGTGGTGCAGTGGCTTACGCCCGGCTTATCTTCAACGGAGCATGCGCAGTGATGTCTAAGTCGGATCGCTTCCTTGTGCGCATGCGTGCAACTAGGTCGGCCGAACTTTCCGTTGTATGCCGGCCTATTGGCTTGCGCCGAGTGCATAAATACGCCCAGACATGCGTCCGTCCGGCGCAAAATTACATCCTGCTTTTCCCCCCCTGAGCAAGGTAATTTTGCTGTTCGTTTGTTCTTGTATTGCTTCTTTTCCTTTACGATGTCTGCTCCCGTCAGCAAACGGAAGAAGAACTTTTCTCCACAGGAGAGGGCAATAATTATTTCTGGCATGGAGGAGTTTGATCGGTTCCTCCATGGTGCGGAGAATAGGGATACCACCTGTGCCAGGAAGCAAGAGATCCTGGACATTATTGCCACTCAGGTCAATGCCCTTGGCAATGTCACCCGCAGCGGAAAGGACATTAATAAAAAAAATAATGACCTGCGGCTCCGTGTGCGGGAGAAGCTTGCTAAAATTCTGAAGCACCAGACTGGCACTGGGGGTGGACCACCCTGCGATATTGAACTGACCCCGGAGGATGAGAGGGTCACCTGGTGTCTGCATAGGGAGCAGGTGGAGGGAGTTGAGGGGTTTGATTCCTGGGATGATGCCTCGAGGACAGGTAAGTGTGTTTTATATCCCCTATCTGGTGTGTAGCATGTGTGGGGGTGGAAGGGAACATGTGACAAGTGTGTGGGTCCCCCAACATGTGACTTGCTTTGTGTCAACCACAGATGTGCAGGAGGGGAGCGGGCCCATCTGGTGTCGGTGGCCGGTCCCACCACATCTTCCGCGGAGCAGCCTCAGGAAGACCCCCAAGAAGCTGCGGTGGGTGGGGAGTGGTCCACACTTCTCCTCTTGAGGAGGTGGTGGGAGAAGTCTGTGGACCTTGGCCAGATCGGGCTCAATATAGAGGATTTTGAATGGCTGGGCCCTCTCATCCCTCCACCCCCCATCAGGGGGAAGCCCTCTGTTCTTCCCACCCAGCAGGGGGAACCACCTCAGAGGGGCTCACCCTACACCCGCTCAATCGCCTCTTCTGCCCCAAGAAAGGCGACCAGGAAACGAGGGGGTGTACCACCCTTAATGTCCAGGACCAAATACCCTGGACCAGAGCCAGCAGACCCGGCATACGGGGGGAGATAGCCGGGCACCTGCAGTAGATGGCTCATAATGCTCGGCCAGAATCCGGGGGAGGCAGTGCAGGAGGTGAGCTGCAACAGCTCTGCAGTGGCCACCTGTGTGGTTGACCTGCAGGCCAACACTGTCAACATGGTGGGCAAGGTGGATAGCCTTATTGAGGCTGTAAAGGCCAACACGGCTGCCATACAGGAGGAGGGGAGACTGAGGCAACAAAATGAGCGGGCTAACCTCACCCGCCAGCTGAGGATGCAGGCCCAAACCAACCTGGTCCTCAGCCGGATTGCCGTTGCCTTGGAGGGCAGGCAGCCGTCACCTGCCAGGAGTGGCCCACCCGGGGATGAGCCCCCTCCAGATGTCCCACCCCCCCCCCCCCCAGACAGCTGAGGAGCCAGAGAGGTGCCAGCAGGCGCAGCCGCCGTCAGGCAAGATAATTGCCTTTTTTTTCCAAGACTTTTTTTTACTATGCTCAGGTCATGAGTTTATTTTTTTTTACTATGCTCAGGTGATGATTTTATTTTTTTTTACTATGCTCAGGTGATGAGTTTATTTTTTTTACTATGCTCAGGTCATGAGTTTATTTTTGTTTTACTATGCTCAGGTGATGAGTTTATTTTTTTTACTATGCTCAGGTCATGAGTTTATTTTTTTTTACTATGCTCAGGTGATGCTTTTTTCTAATTTTGAAAGCACACAGTGAGGAGTGCTGCTACAGTGTGACTAGTGTGTGAATGTGGGGGGGGGGGGTGTGACACTCCTGCCAGTAAGGTTTGTCACCCTGAGTCGTTGGGGAGAAGTGTTCCCCACGACCCGCGTGAATGTACAGCGACATAATTGGAGCCTTGGCGTGGCGTTGCTGCTCCCAAGTCCCGTAGGGTGTACTTTGGGCTAATCCAATTTGATGTGGATGTGATGTGTGTGTGCTAGGGACCACAGTGGTGTGCATTCGTGCATTCTCCTTGTGACATGATGAATGTGTGTGTTTAACGTGCAAACATGTCTTCTGTGAGGCGTCTTCTGACTGCTGCTCCCTCAGCAGACGGGGTAGCCTCGGTTAGGGGGGGGACTGTGTGGTTCGGGGGTCAGGTCATCACGTAGTTCAATCTCCAGGCCCTTTCTCATGGCGAAGTTGTGCAGAATGCAACATGCACCGATGATCTGGCACACAAAGTTTGGGGAATACAACAGGGTCCCCCCGGACTTATCCAGGCATCGGAAACGGGACTTCAGGAGGCCAAAGGTGCGTTCCACCACTGCACGGGTACGTATGTGTGCAGCATTGTAGTTTTGCTCTCCTGGGGTTTCTGGATTCCGGTATGGAGTCATGAGATGGGGTCCAAGTGCATATGCAGAGTCACCTGGAAGGGAAAAGACAGGAGGATGTTAGTCATGCATGTGCCCCTCGTGATGTCTGCATCATGGGGTCGGACAGTCATGCCTGACACCCATGTCACTCACCAACCAGCCAGCTGTCCCCATACACGTTCTGTTCAAAATCCATTGGGATGGTGCTTTGACGGTATATGTAGCTGTCGTGGCTGGACCCGGGGTGTTTGGCTCGGACGTGCCATATGAGGCATTGGGCATCGGCTATCACCTGTACGTTGATGGAATGCCAGTGCTTCTGATTGCGGTATGTGTGCTCTGTGCCACGGGGGGGGGGGGCGTAGTGCCACATGGGTGCAATCAATGGTCCCCACGGTGCGTGGGAATCCGGCAATTCTGTAGAAATCCTCCATTGCCTTCAGCCGCAGATGCTCATAGGTGGGTCTGATGAAGTGGTGGGACATGCGTCTGGGACAACCTGGTGCACACATCTGCTCATGCTGGTTTGTAACATCCCAGACATGACTCCACTTGTACGCTGAAAAGATCCACTGGCGAGGAAATGGAGTGTTGCCAGGACCTTGACCAGTGGCTGCACTGCATGTGAGCGGTGTGTCTTGCTGGGGATGTCATCCTGCAGGGTTCTGGCTATTTCCTGGATGGCATCAGAGCTAAATCTGAAGATGTGATACACCTCAGAATAACTCATGTCAAAGATGTTCATGCGCGTCGGCGCACTTACATGCGAGAATCGGCGTATCTCCTTCATTTGCATATTTGAATAGGAAATCAATGCGAGCGGAAGATGCGTCGTGCCTAAATATACGCCCAAGTTAGGCCGGCGTAGAAAAGTTGCGTCGGTCGGAGGAAGCCTATTTTCAGGCGTATCTTGTTCTGTGGGTACGGAAAAAAATGTGCCGGCGCATATTTACACTTACGCCGCGTATCTGTAGATAAGCCGGCCTAACTCTTTCTGAATCTAGCTATAAGTCTAGTCTATATTGCCTTGTAAAGGTGGAGAAGCTTGACCACGTGGCTGCTTTACATATTTGCTCCGGGGTGGCACCAGCCTTTTCTGCCCAGGATGCTGAAAGTGCTCTTGTGGAGTGGGCTTTAATACACCCAGGAGGATCTTTATACAGTGTTTATAACTTTCTGCTATAGCTAGCCTGATCCACCTAGCTATAGTGGCCTTGAAAGCTTTTTTCCTTTACGCTGTCCAGAAAAAAGTACGAACAAAGAATCTGCCAGTCTTAGGCCTCGTACACACGACTGAGGAACTCGTCGTAACTGAAACATCGTTTTCCTCGACGAGTTCCTTGTCAGGCTTGTCGTGATCTTGACAAGATTCTTTGCATAACACTGTCAAGACAAAATCTCGTCGTTCTCAAACGCGGTGACGTTCAACACGTAAAACGGCACTATAAGGGAAGTCGATTCACTGGGCACAACCCTCGGGGCTGCTTTGCTATCTCATGTTACGCAGTGAAGTTAAAGTTTGGTGAGAGACGAGTCGCTTTAAGTCTGTTACAGCGTGACGAATGTGCACTCTATTATGAATGCTAATTTACAGAAGGTGCGCTCCCGACTCATACTTTATTCTGAGCATGCGCGGGTTTCTAAGCATGCAAACAAATGTGTTTCTCATCATAACCAGCCCGACGAGAAACACGACAAGGAAATTGAGACTCCCGACGAGAAAAAAGAGAACTTTTACATACACACGACCGCTTTCCTCTGCACAAAAAGCTCTGCCACCAAGTTTCTTGATGGATTTTGTCGAGGAAAACGGTCGTGTGTACGAGGCCTTAAAGATTTGGTTATATCTAAGTACTCTATGATACACCTTCTCACATCTAATAGATGAAACTGCCTTTCTTTATCGTTTGAGGCTTTCTGGCAAAAAGAAGGAGGAATAATGTCTTGGGACCTATGGAATTTGGATGCTACCTTCGGCAAGAACCCAGGATCTGTTTTTAAGATGACTCTGTCTTCAAGGATTTGAAGGAAAGGCTCTCTAATGGAGAGGGCTTGTATTTCACTGACCCTATGGGCTGAAGTGACTGCCACAAGGAGTACTGTTTTGAAAGTATATAATCTTAAAGAGGCCCCTGAGATAGGTTCAAAAGGAGTTCCCAAGAAAGCTTTGAGGACGACTGACAAGTCCCAAGTTGGATTTACTTTGACCTTAGTTGGTTTCTGTCTAGTGATTGCTTTACAGAACCTGGAAATAAGAGGATCTTCCTGCAAGCTTTCTAAGTATACACTTAGGGCCGCTATCTGTACCTTAATGGTACTCGGGGTTAACCCTTTGTCTACCCCGTCTTGTAGAAACTGCAAGATATTTGTTATGTCTTTGTTAGGCCCCGTACACACTTTCGAGAAACTCGACGGGCAAAACACATCGTTTTGCTCGTCGAGTTCCTTGTGAAGCCGCCGAGGATCTCGCCGAGCCAAGTTTCCCCATTGACTAACGAGGAAATAGAGAACATGTTCTCTATTTGGCTCGACGAGTTCCTCGTCGGTTTCCTCGGCCAAAAGTGTACACACGACCGAGTTTCTCAGCAGAATACGGCTCCGATCGAGTTTCTGGCTGAATTCTGCCGAGAAACTCGGTCGTGTGTACGGGGCCTCATATTTTCCCTGATCCGCCAGCCAGGAATTACATTTTTTCCAAATGTTACTGTAGATAGCTCGAATGACCAGTTTTCAACTCTAAAGCAGGGTTTGAATCACTTTCTCTGATAACCCCTTACCCTCAAAATGTCTTCTTTAGAAACCATGTTCAGCATGGGTACTTGAGGATGCAATAGGGGTCCCTGTGATAAGAGGTCCCATCTGTATGGGAGCCCTCAAAGGTGGTTGATCTGTCATTTTCATTAATGTTGTGAACCAAGGTCTCTTGGGCCAGCCAATAAGGTGTCACCAGTATTAAACAACGTTCTTCTGCCAGAAATTTGGCCAAGACCCTCGAAATGAGGTGAAGTGGTGGAAACACATAAGCTAGACTGAAGGTCCCATGGTATCTGCCGTGCATCTACACCCCCCAGGGTTTGTCTCCTGGGCATAGAGAGCAAAACTGGGAACTTTGGTATTCTCCTTGCTTTGTGAACAAATCTATCTCTGGGAACCCCCAGTGAGATGCTATGAGGTTGAAGACCTTCCATTATGTAGTGACCATTCTTGATTTGAAACTAGTTGTTGACTCAAGAAATCTGCAGTGTTGTTCTGTTTCGCCCCTCAAGTGTATTGCGGAGATGGATTTTAGATGAATCTCTGCCCATTGAAACATCTGTTTTGCACCAACATTAAACGAGGACTTCTGGTACCTCCCTGCTTGTTTACATAGGCTATGCCGTCAGTTGTCCAATCGGACTTGAAGGTGGTGACCTTGTAGTTTGTCTGGAACACTAGTAGAGCTCTTAGGATTGCTGTAACTCCTTCCAATTGGAAGAAGACTTTCTTCTTCTGGTATCCACCTGCCCTGCGCCCAGAAAGTGTTGAGGTGAGCTCCCCAACCCCAACTGCTCGCATCTGTGGTTCAGAGTGGATGTGATAGAGAAGACCTAGAGAACCCCTTTGTTTTAGGTTCTCTTTGTCCTTCCACCACCAGAGTGAACGTTCACCTTGGGGGGATCGATACAGAATCTGACCTTTGTCCTTCATCTGTTCCAACAGGAAATTCTGTAGGTCTCTCTGGTGGAACCTTGCCCATCGCACAGCAGGATCGTCATTAGCCCCAGTGCTAACATGATCTCTCTTACTGTGCAACTGTGACTTGTTTGAAGAAAAGACATTCTCTGACATAGGTTGGATATCTTCTCTTCCGGCAAAACTATCTTCTATTCCACAGATAGATTTTGTAACCCAAGTACAGAATGTTCTGTGTTGGAGTTGTTTGGATTTTCTAGACTGATAATTCACCCCAAGCATCTCAGATTGTAATTGCGTCAATTCTAGATCCTGGCAGAGTTAGCTTGCTCTGAGTGGGCTGTGGGGAGTAAGTCGTTCCAGATATGGTACTATTGAGACTGACTGAAGCCTCGAGGGGACCAGTGCTTCCCCGAGAACTTTGGAAAAATATTCTTGGAGATGATGACTCCATCCAGTGCTCTGCATTGAAAATGATACCATTTTGATTCTATCTGAATCGCCATGCGAAGGAATTTTTCACATTCCTTTCTTATTGGGAGTGTGTAAATAGGCGTCCCTTAAGTCCAGGGTTGCCATAAATACTTATTTTTGAAGAAGATTTCTTTATCGAATAAATTGACTCCATCTGAAATCTCTTGTAACGAATGGAGAGGTTCAGGGGTCGGAGGTTCATAATCAGTCTGAACTTCCCTGAGGGTTTTTTTTACTACAAAAAATGTGCGAGTAAAAACCCTCCTAATGTCTGTGAATAGGAACTGGTGCCAATACTTCTTGGTCCACCATGTCTCCTATGAACAAAGGTAAAGCCTTGGCTTTTTCTGAGTGACTTGGCAATTTTGTCACCAGAAATTTGGACGGTGGTACGCTGTGGAATTCCAGTACATAACCTCTTTTGATTATATTTAGAACAAATTTGTTTGAGGTTGTCTTTTCCCATTGGGAAGAAAGCTCATCAGCCTTTCTCCCACTGGGACCCTGGACTCACTGGAGCTTGGGCTCTTGACCGGGGCGATTAAAGTATGCCCCCTCTCCCTCTGCCTTTTTGCCCTGTCCAATGTTTTTTGGGCTTGAATTCTTTGCCTGTTTTTTCAGATTCCTTAGGGGGATTAAAAAAAACTTTTTCTGAAAATTTTCCTTTTTGATAGGAAAAGATTTCTCTTTTTCCGCCGTTCTCTCCAGGGCGGTCTCCAGTTCAGTCCCAAAGGCTAAATCCCCAGTGAAGGGAACACTGCATAGACGTGTTTTGGATGCTGTAGATTTTCGGTCCAAGGACCACGGCTCTGGAATGCTCTACCCACTACCATCCGATCGGAGGAAAACATCGGGGCTTCAGGAAAAAACTAAAGACCCACCTCTTCTGAAGACCGGCATGACTCTGGATACAAAGCGCCTTGAGGCAATTAAGTTTGCATTTGCTGCGCTATACAAGTTACTCACTCACTCACTCACCTGCCCACGTCTTCATCCACACGGACCTTCTGGCTGCCACTGAGAGAGCCGCAGATTTAGCTGTAAACTTTACTGCATCAGTAGCAGCGTCTGATATAAAACGGGTTGCTTTGAAGAGCATTGGGAACGTTTTAAGGAGATCCTCCCTAGAAGTACCTGCTTTGAGGTGTTCTTCCAACTGGAATAACCAAACGTTAAGTTCCTAGCAACACAGGAAGTGGCTACGCTGGTTTTAGCCCTGCCATAGAGGCATCCCAGGCCCTTTTTAGGACAATGTCAGTCTTCCTATCCATTGGGTCCTTTAAATGACCCATATCTTCAAAGGCCGGATCCAACTGGTTTTGGACTTTTGTTCCAGACTGCCTCTGGGTTCTCGTCAAAGGGGAACCTTCTTTTGAGAGAGTTTGGGAAGAAAGCTTTTGTATCCGGCTCTGCCCAATCTTTGCAAAATATATCAGAGAGCACACTATGAATAGGGAACACTCTGGCCTTCTTTTTACCCAGGACAGCATACATCTTGTCATGCCTGGATAATTGAGTTTCTTCCTCCTCAGTCTCCAGTGCATCATAGATAGCACTCAATTCATCTACCTCCTCAATAGATAATTTTATTTTGTGATCCTGTTAGCTGCAACCTGATCTTCCTCCTGGTCTGAATCAGAGTCAGAAGATTCAGGCCTAACTAACCCGGGGCTATGCTCCCTTAATCTACGGGGCTCCCCGTATTGTGGGGCTTGTTGAAGGGGAAACTGTAGCTGCACTGCTGGTGGAGGCAGATACGTTGACATTTGAAATTAAGTCCCTAAGGGATTTAAAAGTTGATGCCATCTATTCCTTAAATGAACCAAGGCACTTGGCCAAGGGAGAATCTGCCTCAGATTTCAACAATCTTGTGCAATACATTGCCTGCACAAGGTCTTGTCATAGCCTGAGGATAATTTTCTTCCACAATTAGGGCACTTCCTGCGGCCTGACTTGTCCTCCCTTGAAGTCTCCTTAGCCTGAAATGGATAAGACGGATATTTTACAATCAACTCCTTCCCCTTTAAGGGACCCGTGCTGCCACCACCGCATAGTTTCCTGGGACAGTGACCCCCCATGGAGCAACTATACCCAGCCCCACACCTAGCCTACCAACAATCCCAGTACAGGGCATGCCCAGAAGCCTACCTGGGTTAAGCTGGTGCCTACGTCCTCCGGAGTATTCTGGGGATTAGCCTCCATGGTGCCCCCTTTGTTCCTCCATATCCCGCCGCTAGTCCGGACGCAGGTCAGGGATGTGTAGGCCCAGCGCGGGCTTTTTCACTCCTCCACGTGCCGTCAGAAGACCCGGAACCGGAAGTCTCGGCGCACAGTGATGACGCGATTCCGCCGTAAATGACGCATCAGTGTCTCCGACCCCCACTACGATCGCGGCAAGAAGCTGGTGATGGAAGTCCACTCACCCACTCCTGGGGGAATCGCGCCATTCTGCCCACTGGCTCACATTGGCACCGGGAAGAGGAGGAAAACAGGTCTGCTCCGGTGTAGCTGGACGATACCCGAGCCCTGCACCATAAAAGGTGAGACTTCCTAGGAGGTGATAGGTGGGACCCAGTCCTCTATACAGCCTCTCTTTCCCTGCAGCCAGCCCCTGAGAGATGAAGTCCTATAGCATTGTTCCTCTGGCAACATGTTCCTCCATGGAGGAAACACAATGACTGAGCAGGGACCTGAGGGACCGCCTTTTGAACTGTTTGGCAATGTGTTTCCTGTGTCGATGGGACGGACTACATCTCTCAAGGGCTGTCCTGGAAGACGATTGGGAAAATACGTTTTAACCACTTCCTGCCATCATATGACGTCCTTGACTTTGTGCGGGGATAGCTGAATGATGGGTGCAGCTACAGGCATCATTCAGATATCAGCTTTAAATACCACCAAAAGAAAGCTCTATTTGTGTAAAAAAAAGGACAGAAATTTCATATGGGTACAGTGTTGTATGACTGAGTAATTGTCATTCAAAATGTGAGAGCACCGAAAGCTGAAAATTGGTCTGGTTAGGAAAGGGGTTTAAGTGCCCAGTGGTCAAGTGGTTAATGACCCACCTGTGCTGATCTCTGTAGGAGTGTCCTCCTCTATAAATGTCCCCGTTATTCCATCCTCCTCCATAGACTGCTGATCATCCCTCACATACGTCTCTTCTTCTTCTGATTTACCTCAAATTCTATATCGATTGGATCTCCACTCTAAACCAAGAGAATGAGAGAGAATATCATCTGTAAGATATAATTTATTATTGTGACATCACATCTATAAAATCCACACATCCCCCCACAAGTCCATGTCTAGATGATCCGTCCCACCAACCTTTAAATAAGGAGGGATGGTGTGACCTTCCTGTGTGGAATCCCGGGAATACAGAGGACGGGGACATCTCTCTGGGGGGTCTCTGTAGCTGGATGACTCCACCATGGTGTCCTGGTACAGATCTTTGTGTTCTTCCTCCATCACCCCATCCTCTCATCTCCTCCTCTTTTATCTCTTCTTTAATATTGACCAGTGTGGAATCCTGAGGACGGGGACATCTCTCTGGTGGGTTCCCATTACTGGATCCATCTGTAGGAAACACACACACTGACTGAATACATTGTTTCTATGTGTTTATCAGATGATGGGGGATCTAGGTGGAGCCTCCGTACTGCTCTCTCCTTTACAATAAAGTCTCCTCTTACCCGGTGATGTGAGGGGCGGCTGATTGTCCATCATGACGTCCTTCCCGGCACCGCTCATGTCTCCTGTCAGCAGTTTGATGATCTCTCTGGTGACTTCTAGAATCTTCTTTGTATTTCTCTATTCTATCAGGGAGGGAGGTGGAGGCAATGTGATTATCATAGGATCTCCAGACTTCACAGGAGGAAAACTCTAGATTTGAACACATATAGTAAAATCAAATGACATTCCCAGAATCCTCCTCACCTCACCAATCAGGTCTTTTTTTATCAAAACCCCACTTGGGATATAATTTACCCAGACAGGGCCCCCCACTCTGTAGGTTAAAAGCTTATTGCAAGGAATTCTGGGACCAACAATCTTGCTTTTGCTTGTGAGAGGGACATTGGGAGGAGGAGCTGTGAGGTCAGTGTGATGTCATAGGATACTCTGGATGGAGGGACATTGGGAGGAGGGGCTGTGAGGTCAGCGTGATGTCATAGGATTCTCTGACTCTGGATGGAGGGACATTGGGAGGAGGAGCTGTAGGTCAGTGTGATGTCATAGGATACTCTGGATGGAGGGACATTAGGAGGAGGAGCTGTGAGGTCAGTGTGATGTCATAGGACATATAGACTCTGGATGGAGGGACATTGGGAGGAGGAGCTGTGAGGTCAGTGTGATGTCATAGGATTCTCTGACTCTGGATGGAGGGACATTGGGAGGAGGAGCTGTGAGGTCAGTGTGATGTCATAGGATTCTCTGACTCTGGTTGGAGGGACATTGGGAGGAGGAGCTGTGAGGTCAGTGTGATGTCATAGGTTTTGCTGACTCTGGTTGGAGGGACATTGAGAGGAGGAGCTGTGAGGGGCGCTCTGTGAGGTATCTGTACACAGAGTCATTTCTCCCGGGTGCGTCACACTTCTCCTAAATAATAGATGAACGCTGTCTTTAGGCTTTGCCAGGACACATCATATTCCTGTGATCTCCGTCTACTCCGGAGACTTTACTGATCACATTTTAGGATGAAGATCTGAGACTGGGATCATATGGATAGTGGTGCAACGGATCAGAGTTGATCCGTGATCCGAAGGGGTCACCGCCTTCGGATCGGCACACACTGTGATCCGCAGATTGCCGCGGCTCCGGAGCTCGGCCGAAGCCGCGGCCATAAATTAAGAAAGGCCACGGCTTCGGCCTAGCTCCGGAGCCGCGGCCATAACTTTAGAAAAGGCGGCGGCTTCGGCCTAGCTCCGGAGCCATGGCCATCTTGGTACACGCGGCGGCGGCCCTCCTCTCTGTTTACACCCACAGAGGAGAAGGAGCCACACCGCTGGGAGTCATACTACGGGGGGTCTGTCTGTACTACCTGGGGGGTGGGGGTCTGTCTGTACTACCTGGGGGGTGTCTGCCTATACTACCTGGAGGTTGTCTGTACTGAGAGGGGGTGACACCAACCCTAGTGACGCCACTGCAGAGGGAGAGATGTGGATATTACAGTGGGGGGGGGGGAAGATGTGGATATTACAGTGGGGGGGAGATGTGGCTATTACAGGGGGGGCAGATGTGGATATTACAGTGGGGGGGTGTGGCTATTACAGTGGGGGGGGGGAGATGTGGATATTACAGTGGGGGGGGAGATGTGGATATTACAGTGGGGGGGGGAGATGTTGGTATTACAGTGGGGGGGTGATGTGGATATTACAGTCGGGGGGGGAGATGTGGATATTACAGTGGGGGGGGGGGGGGGAGATGTGGATATTACAGTGTGGGGGGGGGAGAGATGTGATATTACAGTGTGGGGGGGGGGAGATGTGGATATTACAGTGTGGGGGGGATGTGGATATTACAGTGGGGGGGAGGAGATGTGGATATTACAGTGGGGGGGGGAGTGTGGATATTACAGTGGGGGGGGGAGGAGATGTGGATATTACAGTGGGGGGGGAGATGTGGATATTACAGTGGGGGAGATGTGGATATTACAGTGTGGGGGGGGAGATGTGGATATTACAGGGGGGGGGGAGATGTGGGTATATTACAGTGGGGGGGGGGAGATGTGGATATTACAGTGGGGGGGGGATGTGGATATTACAGTGGGAGGAGATGTGGATATTACAGTGGGGGGGAGATGTGGATATTACAGTGGGGGGGGAGGAGATGTGGATATTACAGTGGGGGGGATGTGGATATTACAGTGGGAGGAGATGTGGATATTACAGTGGGGGGGGTGTGGATATTACAGTGGGGGGAGATGTGGATATTACAGTATGGGGGGGGGATGTGGATATTACAGTGGGAGGGAGATGTGGATATTACAGTGGGGGGGATGTGGATATTACAGTGGGGGGGGATGTGGATATTACAGTGGGGGGGGATGTGGATATTACAGTGGGGGGGGTGGATATTACAGTGGGGGGGGTGTGGCTATTACAGTGGGGGGGAGATGTGGATATTACAGTGGGGGGGGGGAGATGTGGATATTACAGTGGGGGGGGGGAAGATGTGGATATTACAGGGGGGGGGATGTGGATATTACAGTGGGGGGGGACATGTGGATATTACAGTGGGGGGGGGGGGAATTATTATTTTTTTGCTGATCCGAAAAATGATCCGACCCGTGACTCCTGATCCGAGGAACGATCCGAACCGTGAGTTTTTTGATCCGTTGCACCCCTAATTATGGAGACATTCGTTTTCAGGACATTCACTACAAATGATATTTTTCCCTCTTTCTTCCTATTGGAATCTTATAAAATAAAGACATACACATTCCAATCCCCCTACATACCCCCCCCCCATCTCTAATAAACGTCATATAACTGTTAGTATAGACTGATGAGGTGAGAAGGTGATTGGTGGGAAAGGCGACACGTCTCCAATATGAGGAGAATGTTCCGGCCCTGTAAGTGGGGAAGTGTTCCGATCCTGAAGGGGTTAATCTAGGTTTCCACACTATATATGTGTGTATCATCATCTGCTGGAGATAAAAGACGTCACAGTGACTATGGAGGAAGAGGACGGACATGACGGGGTTACTGGGTGTAAATAGAAAATAAGATCTTATTACCTCCTCTGCTGCCTCTTCCAGCAATGTCTTCTCACTACTTCCTCCCGACTCACCTCTCACCCAGAACTTCCTGTCTGTACCTGACATCACTTCCTGTCTTCCATAGAGACTTCCTGTCTGCCATCTTGTGGATCTCAGAGGAAGTGCAGAAACATCTCGTAGTGTGAACACGGCCTTGTGCTGTGTGTGTATGTACTGTATATCCTTATAGATGGGTCATCTCCACTCCCACCAAGGGGGATAGAAATATATTACTGCTCGGGGGAGGGGGGGAGACATTTTGGCCCCTTTGATTTGGCAGTAAAATTGATGTCAGATTTAGTCATGTAGAACATCTGTTATATGGATACAAAGAACCCCAGCCGAGAGTAAAGGGTGGAAATGGCTCCTGATCCCCAGATTTGGGCAATTATGTCCCCAATATAAATAGAAAATCTGTCTGCAGTCTCTGATCATCTCCTGTAGCATGTCTGCAGTCTCTGATCATCTCCTGTAGCATGTCTGCAGTCTCTGATCATCTCCTGTAGCATGTCTGTCGTCTCTGATCATCTCCTGTACTATGTCTGCAGTCTCTGATCATCTCCTGTACTATGTCTGCAGTCTCTGATCATCTCATTAGTATTTTGGGGGGAGAGCCATGCGCACTTGCGCTGCAATCGTGATGCATCGTCGAATCGAATCGTGGACTTGATAATCGTAATCGAATCGAATCATGAGACCGGTGAAGATGAGCAGCCCTAATTGGGAGGATGCTTTGGGGGTCTGTGACATCTCAAAGCACCATGTACCCATGTTGATGAAGACAAGGGCCTCATCCCCACAACCCTTGCCCAGTGGTTGTGGGGGGTCTGCGGGCGGGGGGCTTATCGGAATCTGGAAGACCCCTTTAACAAAGGGAACCCCAAGATCCCGCCCCCCCTATGTGAATTGGTAATGGGGTACATTGTACCGTTACCATTTCACAAAGAAAATGTAACAATTGTAAAAAAAAACACACAGACACCGTTGGGAAAGCCCTTTATTAAAAAAATAAAAAAAGATTCCAGAGGTGGTAATCCACTCTCGGTCTCAGCTCCAACGCTGTCGGTATCCTGCGACGGGTGATCTCCTCTCCGGGGTCCAGCGATGAGAAGATATCCTCTTCATCCAGGTCCACTGGGATCCAGCGATGAGATGTCCGCACTCCGCAGCGCATGCATCCCCTGTCTCCACCGGAGACACTCCGGGAATGACGCGGCTTCAGCCAGTGATATCTCTTATGTAGGTGAGGGCGGGGCCATCCGTCACATAACCCCGTCCCCCTCTGAAGCAAGGGAAAACCCAGGCTTTCCCAGTGACATGATGGGTGACTCTGCCCCCCTCTGATGTAATGGCAAACCTGCGTTACATCAGAGGGGGGCGGGGTCAACTGCATGTCACTGGGAAAGCCTGGGTTTTCCCTTGGGTCAGAAGGGGGTGGGGTCTCGTGACGGGTGGACCCACCCTCACCTACATAAGAGATATCACTGGCTGAAGTCGCGTCATTCCCAGAGTGTCTCCGGTGGAGACAGGTGATACGTGCGCTGCGGAGTGCGGACATCTCATCGCTGGATCCTAGTGGACCTGGATGAAGAGGATATCTTCTCATCACTGCTCCCGAAAAAACAGCAATTTTTAAAACTTTTTTTGCATTGATACATGTCCCCTGGGGCAGGACCCGGGTCCCCAAACACTTTTTAGGACAATAACTTGCATATCAGCCTTTAAAATTAGCACTTTAGATTTCTCCCATAGACTTTTACAGGGTGTTCCGCGGCTTTTTGAATTTGCCATGAACACCCCAAATTGTTCGCTGTTCGGCAATAGAGGATGTAGAGACAAGAGACAGCAGAAAGAGGGGATGGAGTGACTATGAAGTGTTCCAGTCATCATAGGGAGGCGGCTGATTATTTTCAGTCAGCACACATAATGGATCACTCTTATCAATGCATTGGTGATACACATACACCGTCTGTTTCCCCCGTTACACTTCCTGCTCTGTCCATTGTTCTCTGTGGACGGCCTTTGCCACATTATACCAGGCTCTGCTGTTTTCAGGAAGTTGTTATCTGACAAAACGCCTCGTTTGTCTTTCATTATCTTCCGCCATTCTTCCGGCTGTAGCCGGCCTCCACTCGCGCTCATCCCACATACTTTTGCCAGCTTTCCCAATCTCTTCACATACTCCACCCCCTCCCTTTCTGCCACAAGGTCAGATGCTGAAACTCCCTTTTCTGGTTTAACTGTTTTCTGTCCCATCTTCTCTTCTCTGCCGGGGCCCCCCAACAAGAACCCAAGGTTTCTTACTCGCTCTTTCTCTGTCCCCTCACACTCTTCTGGCTGTTCCTGATGACAGGGACACCTCTCGATACCGGGTCCCTCCCGCTCTGCTCTACTTCTACCTGCTGTATTGACTTTCCTATTTTCCCTTTGACCGGATAGTGAACGTTCAGGCGGAAGACTAAGACCCAGATTCTCGTAGTTTGTCGGCAGCATAACGTATCTTATTTACGTTACGCCACCGCAACTTATCAATGCGTAACTAATTTTAAGAATCAGGCGCATAGATACGACGGCACAACGCAGAGATACGATGGCATATCTGGAGATACGCCGTCGTATCTCGGTTGTGAATCTGGGCCTAAGACTTCAGGTTTTTCTGGCAGCAGAGGGTGGCGTCCTAGTAGTTACCGACTATCCTGACTCCTTAACTCTTAGTAAACCCCAAACACCCTCATGGATGCCAAACATTAATCCACAAACACACTTAGGACATGACCTATCAACCGGCCGCAAAGTGAGAGATATGTACCCACAGAGTCTCCACACCATCACCACCCGTGACGCACACACGACACCTCCTCTCACGATGCGCATACCGCGCTGCCGTGAATGAGGAGTTCCCGTGTCAATTCAATACCCTCTGCACAGCACCCCCCCTCAGGTTCTCCCTCTCTCCGAGACCAGATGGCACATCTACACAAACACAAAACCGGGCAGCAGATACTCAAGTACAGGTTCCATACAAACTAGACCCCGGGCAAGCAATTACCTGTCTCTGGTGACCGCATCAGAGAGAGATAGACCAACAACGGAGATGGGTCACGTACTAGTAAGGTACTGAAAGGTATGTCTTGCCGTACTCTGGGGGTGATCAGTCTCCAGCCCGTCTGCGTTGGTCCACCTCGGCGCCTTTGCGATCGGCTGTCCATTGCTTCACAACCCGGGGCCCCACGTTAGGGCGCCAGCTGATATGGATCAGACTAATCGTCTGGTGAGTATCTGCCCCCGTCCTGATTAGGCCTGTATCATTAGCATAACGTTATCTAGATACTCGTAGCTTCTGATTGGTTGTGTCCATGTAAGGTGAACTTCCTCTAGGATCTGAGCGTCATCAGATAGGGTGTAGTCCGGGGTGGAGGCGCCATCTTTTAGTTACATTCTTTACTCGATGGGAGGGGGTGCTACTAGCGGAAGTTTTGAGCAAGGAATATAAAAGCAGTTTATATACAGGAAAAATATAGACTTTATAGTATAGAAAAGATGCATAGAGAATGGTCATTTTACCTAATTCATCACAGTATTATCACTGATCTCTGTATTGGTGTCACTGGAGATGTCAGTTCCCAGGCAGTGTCATTA